>NC_079450.1:51437793-51460293 GCF_903798145.1 Danio aesculapii | reverse complement strand
CTGCTCTGATTGGTCAGATGGCCCTAATTTGCTTTGATTGGCCAAATGGCCACACTCTGCTCTGATTACTCAGATGGTTCAACTCTGCTCTAATTGGTCAGATGGCACAACTCTGCTCTGATTGGTCAGTTGGCCCTACTCTGCTCTGATTGGTCAGATGGCCCTACTGTGCTCTCATTGGTCAGATGGCCCTACTCTGCTCTGATTGTTCAGATGGCACAGCTCATAACTGATTGGTCAGATAGCACTACTGCAATTTGATCGGTCAGATGGCTTTATTCCGCTCTGATTGGTCAAATGTCGGTGTTGGGTTTTACCATATCAGTTGAGTCTTTGAATGTGCATGAAAGTGGATTTGCTGCAGAAAACCGTATCTTCTTGACACTTTGACAACAAAATCCAAATGTTTCCAGCCTTCAGATACAACTACAGTGTTTGCAGCTCTCATACTGTAGCCATTTCATAGGCTCGGGTTATGCAAATTTGTTACTGAGCATGTACAGCTTTGTTCTGGAAGTGAAGCTTTAATTACTGACGACGTTTTTCAGAATCACTTCAGTTTTTTGAGAGGCAAAAAACCACATCCACTTTGGGTTTAGAAAGATTGCCTTAATTCACAAACAGCTGAATTGAACTCAACATACACGAATAAAAGAGGGCACTTTAATGCATGATGATGTGAGCATATTACTCAGAGCTCTGCATAGTACGTGCTAGCATTTGCACATTTTTAACATATTTTAGTGCATTATAAATGGAATTTGTTGTTGACTTTGTCAGGATTCCAGATCGTAAAGTTCTTATTCAGATCTAAAGTGTCTAAAGAGTCCATCCAGCGTGGCGTCGTGTGTGGAGTTTTGCTTCGCCATCTCTGTGTAACTGCAGGACAGAGGTGTATTTATTCGTCTGTGAACGCTGAACACACCCTGATGTGCTGTTAAACCGTTCTGCTGACTCACAGCACAAACACGCCACACACTTTGGGAAAACAGCACAGTAAAACATCCCAGCACGAAACACAAAGCACTTTCCCTTTTTGTTGATCTGGACTTATTTACCCAAGTGTTCCTTTTATTTCCTGGTTAATGTACACCAGCAGCTGTAGCTGGTGCAATAGAAACCATTGTTTAACCGTGGTGTTTTTTTTGTGAGACCATGGTAACCACGGGTATAGTCCAGATGATGACTCTGTATAGTGTTTAGTATACCGTACAGTAGCCTATAATAAAAGATTTAGTGTGTGGGCAAAGCTTCGCAATATTGAAATTGTGGTACATCTTTTTCAGAGGACTTGCAATAGCAGGATTTTTGTCTCTCAATGAATGTCATTGAAAAATGATTAACATGTGCAGACAAGAATCTGAAGCATTTCAGATGTGTGGTGGTGAAATGGTTGCAGATGTGTTTTTACCAGCAGAGATGAGTTACGGTGCAATCCTACTATTTCAACACAACTAAATCATTTAGATGCCAGGTATTGCACCATCTAGTGAATAGTTTTAAGTGCACTGTGTACTGGCAGGACGTTTCCAAAGCTGATAACTCTCAAAAATAGACATATTAAACAACCAGGCAGCAAACTACTTATTCATGCATTCATTCGTGCATTCAATTAATGCATGCAAGCATTCATTAGCTCGTTCATGCATTCATTCATTCATTTATTCATTCATTCATTCATTTATTCATTCATTCATTCATTTAAAAATTCATTCATTCATTCATTCATGTGTTTATTCATTCAATCATTCATGCGTTCATGCATTCATTCATGTGTTCGTTCATTCATTCATTCATTCATTCATTCATGTGTTTATTCATTTAATCATTCATGCCTTCATGCATTAATTCATGTGTTCATTCATTCATTTATTCATTCATTCATGCTTTTATTCATTCAGTCATTCATGCGTTCATGCATTCATTCATGTGTTCATTCATTCATTCATTCCTTCATTCATTCATGCGTTCATTCATGCGTTAATTCATTCAATCATTCATTCATTCATTAATGCGTTCATGCGTTCGTTCATGCATTTATTCATGTGTTCAGTCATTCATGCGTTTGTTCAGTTGTTTATTCGTTCATTTTTTCATTCATTCATTTGTTTGTTTGTTCGGTCGATCATTCATTTATGCATTTATTCATTTCAAGAGTTCACACTTAGCTATTGCTTGATAATATTAGCAGGTTTGACATGTTGTCCCGGGAGAGAATCGTGAGCTTGGAAATAATTGAGCCCAGGGCTCCCGCCTGGTCAGTGAGCTTGCAAGAGGGTCTGAGATTAGGTAGTTCTCGAGAGCTGGTAAAGGAGAAAATGAGGGAGATGGGGTGTAATGCTAGTCGGGCTATTTATAGTTAGTTTGGCTTACTAATGATTACAGATGAGAGACCAGCCTCGATTAATCGTATCATGTGCTCCTCTCAAAATTAGTTTGTAAAACTTCTCTTATGTTTTTATTCATTCATTCATCCATTCATTCATTTATGTATTTATTTGTGCATTCATTCATGCGTGTGTTCGTTTGTTGATTGATTGATCCATTCATTCATACATTTATGCATTAATTAAGAAATTAATTCATTCACTCAATCATCTATTTCATGTATTCATTCATACATTCATTCATGCACTCTTTCGTTTATTCATTCATTCATTCATTCATTCAGGCCTTCATGCATGCATTCATTTATTAGTTAATTCATTAGTTCATCGAATTATTCATTTAAGCATTCATTCATTCAATGCATTCAATTATTTATTCTTTTATGTATTTATGCATGCATGCATTCATGTGTGTATTCATTCGTTCATTCATTCATTCATTCATTCATTCATTCATTCTTATCTGCATTCATTTATCAAGTAATTCATTCATTCACTCATTTATGCATTTCATAAATGCATTTCATGTATTCATTCATTCATTCACTCATTCATTCATTCATTCATGCATGCATGCATGCATGCATGCATTTATGCATTCATTTATTCATTCATTCATATGTTCATCCATGTATTCATTCATTCATCCATTTATTAAATTATGCATTCATTCATTCATTTATATGTTCATCCATGTGTTCATTCATTAATTCTTCCATTCATTAAGAAATTAATTCATTCACTCATTCATGTATTCTTTCATGGATTCATTCAAACATTCATTCATTCATTCATTCATTCATTCATTTATTCATGCATTAACACATTCAGTCATTCATTCATTTATGCATCCATTCAGACTGATGTTGTTTTTTCGTTTTGTTATATATTGAATTTAGTTTTTTATTGAATTAAACTTCAGTTTCAAAAAAAGTCCATTGTTACTAAATAAATGCATAAAAATTAACATGTATGATGAAGTTAAATGTATGGTGTTGCCAAAAAAAAGTAAACACATTAAACCTTGATCTTAACTTTGACCATAGTAATTTTTGCAAGTTCTACATGTGCAGTAAAATGTGCACTCTGCCATATAATAATGCAATTCATATGCTTATTATTTTGTCACAGTTAGGGGAAAATCCTTGAGTAAAACTCAGGATTTCAGTGTGAATCATTCTGTGATAATGTGGATTGAATATCCGTCCATTATTTTATCCCACTATTTGTTGTAAGCTGGCAAATCACAAGTCTGCCTTTTTGATAAAAAAAAAAAACCTGTATACATCATTAATAAGATTGAATTCTGTTGGCTACAATATTCACTCAACTTTTCAATTGTGATGTTAAGGATATATTTACTAATTATGCATTATAAACAATTTTATGACTGTGTTGGGTCACAGTTTGATATTCAATACAATGTCTTGAAATGAAATCTGTTTAAGAACCACTGCAGCAAATGCTGCATGATGTTTACAACCACTTGAGATAGAAATAAAAAAATTTGAGGCTTAAAAAACATTGTGCATAATAAAGCACACAGTCAATGTTTTACAGTACTTCTGTTGACCAAATAAACCTCTCACAATAAAACAAAGCCAAGCACTTAAATTGAGCCAGAGGATCCAGACCGCAGTAAATCAGGGGTTTGGGTGTGTGGTTACTATGGTGGAGACATTTGTGCACAGAAGACCTCTCTAATGGCATATATCGAATGTTTAAATCTCTCCTTTCTTTCTACAATGCTAAAGACTGCTGGTTTGTTTTCACCCAACGTTGAGTCAAAAATGGACAAACCCAACCGTTGGGTTAAAAAGTGTCATTTAGGCACAGTTGAAAATTCTGCCATCATAACACATCCTTTACTTGTTTAAACCCCATTAGAGTTTCTTTCTTGTGTTGAATAGATAATAAGTTTAAAAAAAATGCTGGTAGCTAGCATCTATTGACTTCTATAGGATTTTTGGTTTCTAATATGGAAGTCAGTGAGTGCCCGCAACCAGCATTTTGATCTGTTTTTGTGGTCAACAGAAGACAGAACTCATAAAGGTTTAAAACCACATGAGGGAGAGTAAACAATGAGGTAATTTTTTTTTTTTTGAAAGAACTATCCCTTTATATCTCTCTTCTCTGTGAAGGGAACAAAACTCTGGAATGCTTTACCTGTTATCCTCAAATTAGAAAATAATGTAAATGCCTTTATTGGAGTTCTTAAAATGTGGTTATAAAACAAAACAGAAGTTTTTTTTTAACATATATAGTCATAACTTACATAATTTATTCTAATTAGACTATTAAAATTGAATTATTAGTTTATTGTTTAATGAAGGTGCCTTTGCCTAGCTTTTGTATGTAAAGAATTTTAGTTATGTATGCATTTTGTTTCTTTATATTGTGTTTTTTTATGTATTGTATATTTAATTATTGTGTTTTTAAAATGTCTTAAACAACAAGCATCCCTCTATTGAAAATTAGCAAGTCTGTTATAACGCTTAAACAAATGGTTTGCTCAGTGTAATTGTGATGTCCAACCAGTAAACCAAACCAAACAACCAACCAACCAACCAAACCACCAATCCACCAAACTAACTAAATCAAAACAAACCCAAACAACTAATGCAAACGCAATCAAACTACCCACCCAACAACCCAGCCCACCCACCAACCAACCAAAACATCCCAACCAACCAACCAACCAACCAGCCAATGAGCCAACCAACCAACCAACCAATCAACCAACCAATCAACCAACCAACCAACCAACCAACCGACCAACCACCCCAACAACCCAACCCAACCCAACCCAACCCATCCACCAACCAACCAACCAATGCACCAAACCAAACTAAACCAATCCAGTTAAAGCAAAGCAAACTAATCAAACCAACCCAAACCATACTAAACCAAACCATCCAACCCACCAACCAGCCAAATAACCAACCTAAACAACCAAGCAACCAACTCAACCACCCACTAACCAAATCAAACCAAACCCAACCAACCAACCAAACCAACCACTCACCCACCCAACAACCTGTCCCAAACCAACCATACCCAGCCAACCAACCAACCAAATCAAACAAAACAAACAAACAACCCAGCCACCCACCTACCCAAACAACCAAAATCAACTAATCAAACAACCAACCAACAAACACATAAATATAATCCAACATTCGGTTTGTCCATATTTGACTCAACATTGGGTTAAAACAGCCCAGCATTTTTAAGAGTGTATCCCAAACACCGCAGACTTGAAACTGCTCATTAGTTTCACCCTTCAAACTTGGCTTGGGATTTTTGTTTTAGTTAATAGTGTAGATCCAGTCCCACCTCTTAAAAACGTTTGGTTCTGTTGCCAAATCAGGCCATAACCTCTGAAAGACCCAAAGCCAAGGACTGCTCTCTCTTTCACAACACATCAATAGACCTAGCCTCATTGATTGCCCGCTTAATTTGTTGGTGTGTCAGAACAAGCCAGTGTTTGTTTGCGAGTGAGTGTTGCCGGGTCAGGGCAGATGTATGGCACTCTGAGAGAATAGGAGGAGGACAGGACGGTGGGGATTTATAGACTTCATGACTTTGTGTGTTTGTGGGCAGAACATGAAAAGACGCTCTTGTTTCTCCTCTGCATTCCCCTGTCATTCTCCCTCATGTGCCCCCTCTGCCGCTCCGGGGAGAATGGCTTTCAGATGGGCTTCTGCGTCCACATGGGAAGGTTGTGGACTGGGCCCGCACAAACATGCATTATCAGATGAGTCTGGACGTGGGTGATATTCTGGGAGATCGCTTCTGGCGTAGCAGTAAGAAAGGTAGGTTATGGATGTAGAGTAGTGCATTGATGGACATGGACATCATTAGGGTTTAAGCAGTAGTGTGTATTAGTTAGTGACGCACACTTTTTCAGCAGAACTTTAGTATTTTTCCTATTCATTTTTTATAGGGGTTTTAAGGGGCTTGGGTGAATCTCAATGTTGCAACCTGCACCAAAAAAGTTCTACAGTAGAGAACGTTTGAAAACTTTTTATCAAAGTTGTCTTAAAACACAGATTTTAGTCTTGAAAATCTTTTTTGATCCACTTCAAATGATGACTACTGTCAACACAGGCTCATTCTGAAATCGTAGCCCTATATACATTTCTGGAGATCGCGAATTATATTGACAGAAGTACAGATGGCTGCATTTCATCTTTATAACAAACGCTACAGGGCGGAATGACGCTGTTCCTTTTTGCGCTTAACAGCTGACCGCTTGCCTCCGTATGGACGGCTTTCCTGCTGTTACCAGTTTGTCTAGTTAGCTCGCCATGTACGTCAGCGGACTTGAGACGCAGAGAGGAGTTGTCGACGACTTCGAGCCAAAAAATTAAATAAACAAGTTAATAATAGGGTGAGAATGTCATCAAATTTGAAAAAAACGTAGTAAAATCAGGTGAGGGCTTTTCTTTTTTTGGATTGCATTTGAAAACACTGTCGGTTGGGTTTAGGGAAGTGAGTGGGCGGGTCAATCGGTGCTTTTGAAAACACTATTGGTTGGGTTTAAGGAAGGAGGAGGGTGGACCAGTCGAGCGGTCAGTCATTCAGTCAGTCGACAGCGGCCTCTGGTGGATTTACGCGAGAACAGCAGGCTTGAATGGCACTCGCGACTACTGTCAAGAGATCGCGAGACTGGAGATCGCAAATTGTATTGACAGAAGTACGTACGGCTGCATTTCATCTTTATAACAAACTGCTTACCTCCGTATGGACGGCTTTCCCGTTGTTACCAGTTTGTGTAGTTAGCTCGCCATGTACGTCAGCAGACTTAAGACGCAGAGAGTTGTCGACGAGTTTGAGCCAAAAAATTAAATAAACAAGTAAAAATAGAGTGAGAATGTCATCAAATTTGAAAAACGTAGTAAAGTCAGACGAGGGCTTTTCTTTTTTTGGATTGCATTTGAAAACACTGTCGGTTGGGTTTAGGGAAGTGAGTGGGCGGGTCAATCGGTCAGTCATTCAGTCAGTCTACAGCGGCCTCTGGTGGATTTACGCGAGAACAGCAGGCGTGAATGGCACTCGCGAAAGAAATTTGTGAACTCAAAAGCATACACAGCGGCCTCTTGTGGATTCGCGAAAAAACAATCTGCAAAAAAAAACAAAAAACAAACAAAAAAAAAGTACCCCCAGGGAGGTATTTATAAATGTATAAAGCGGTTTGTTTTCAGAATAAGCCTGGGTTGACTACTGCTTATGAAAATCTGAAGAAAAGATTAATTATTGCCAATAAGTGTCATAATTAATGTGGATATAGCTTTCACTTTAGAATAGGGGGTCAAATTGGCTTTATTAGTACTGTATTAATGACATACATTAATTCATTTTCTTTTTGGCTTAGTCCCTTTATTAACCTGGGGTTGCCACAGCGGAATGAACCAACTTATCCGGCATATGTTTTACACAGCGGATGCCCTTCCAGCTGCAACCCATCACTGGGAGACATCCATACACACTCATTTACACACTTACACTACGGGCAATTTAGTCTACCTAATTAACCTACTGTCTAGCGCATGTCTTTGGACTTGTGGGGCAAACCCACGCCAACAGGGGAGAACATGCAAACTCCACACAGAAATGCCAACTGACCAGCAACCTTCTTGCTGTGAGGTGAACGTGCTACCCACTGCGCCATTGTGCAACCCTGTATTTATGACATTTAGCCTTAATTAGCTACTAGCTAGTTCTAATCAATATACTTAAATATGACTCAAGTGCCATTATTAAAGTGGACATAACTTTAACTTTAGGACATGAGGTTAAGTAGTGTTTATTACGCTATTTTAGCCAAATATAATTGCAAACCAGCAGTAATTAAACATAATTACTAGCTTGTTGTTCAGTTAGCTTACACGATAAATCAAAAAAATAATAAATGGTTTATCAAATTGTAAATACCGGTTAAAATGCCTTTATGTTCAGTTAATCATGATTTGTGTTTGCTCATGCTTAACTAATGCATAATTGTGAACAAGTAAATTATGATACATTTAACTGAGCCTAAATAATGCATAATTTTTGCCCCTTAAGATGTTTAGTTAACCATTAATTACTAGTCTTTTCCTTTTAACTAATGCTCAATTGTGAACAAATTAACCATTAATCAATGCTTAATTAATGCATTGTTTTGGACCCTTAATCTAAAGTGTTACTGAATAAGTAATATGTATAAGTAATAAATAATGAATAAGTAGTGAATAATAAACTGTTTAAACAAACATTATAGACCATTTCAATGTGGTCATGTCATCGGCCCATGAACATTTCCTGCTTGTTATCAAACTATTTCATAACTGTGAGAAGAAAGACAATTCAATCATAACTTCGTGTTAAAGCAGCTATCATAATATTATTTCAATAGTTCCCACTTAGATATGCTTAGTGTTCATAGCAGGTTTAGCATGCTGTCCCAGGAGAGAACCCTGAGCTCGGAGATATTTGAGCACTGGGCTCCCGCCCGGTCAAATAGGCATATCAGGAAATCCGAGATCAGGTAGGTCTCGAGAGCTCCCCCTTGGAAAACGAGGAAAAGGAGGAGATGGGGTGGAAGGGGGGATTCTTCCTAAACGAAGAGAGAGCAGTAGGGAAAAAATTATCCATCTATTGTAAACAAGGATCACTCTGATTGGATTATTACTGATTACAGATGAGCAGCCAGTCGTGCTCAATCATATCACGTGCTCCTCTCAAAATTAAGCTGCGGTCACACTGGGCTTTGTGTGTGCGAAATTCTGTCGTGCGGCGCTGCGAAAAGGGGCGGGATTAAACAAGCTTATTAGACATTAAAAAAAGCGAGCGATTGCTCCATGTTTTAAATTTCTGTCCAGAGAGGTCATGTTTTGATCCTCGATGGTCTCACGCAGCCAAGTGATGCGATTTCGCAGGTCAGAGTTCACCAAGCTTGAACTTTGCACCCCAGCAACTGGCGAAATTTGACGCATGACCCTGCGTTTCCGGTCTGATGCATTCGCGTGCGTATGAATGGAAGTCTATGGGAGGACAAGCCCAGTGTGACCGCAGCTTCAGATTAAGAAACTTCACTTATCAATATGTGGCTCTTTTTGGATTCTCGGAAGCTATAGAAATTAAGAATATAAAACAGGAAATACACTGGCACCATTGTACACGAAAATGAAACTGGACAACTGTATTCATTGAAAAACAAGTCTTTGCAATCTTATCTAAAATAAAACGCTTGCCCATTTTAAACATTGCTGAATAAATGATTCATTGAGTGCAGCTATTATGAAGTGTTATCAAAATTTCAACTTACTTTAGTGCACTTCATGCAAACACGTGGTAGCAGAAGTAGATCATTAAGTTTTGCAAAGGAGTGAAGGAAGCTGAGTCACTCGGAGACCAGAATTGACTTTTTTTAACCAGCATGAAACCACCTAGCAACCACACTGCTGTATATAGCAACGCTGTGGCAACATCCCAAAACAGTGTACAGGGAAACATTCTTGCCTCTGCTGGAAAGACCAGCTCAGACCACTGTGAAGTCCCATGGTGATTCAGACTGGTTTTATTCTGTTGGTGGGCTAAAAAATGTAGATGCACAACTAACTTGTGCTTTCTCATGATGCTAGCTGATTGATAAAGTCTTGCTTAAAGGGAAGGGGCAGTTCACCCAAAAATGAAAATTCTGTCATCATTTTCTTGCACTTTACTTGGTCCAAACCTGTTTGACTTTCTATCTTCTGTTGAACACAAAAGAAAATATTTTATTACAAGGCAGTATATCACAACGTTTTTGTAGCGTAATACACAACAGCAACCCAGAAAATATATCACTTTAAACTGTAAAAATAGTAATAAATGTCACCTTATAAATGTCAAGATTAAAAGTTGTTGGAAGAAAGATCAAGGTCCCGTAATGCAAGTCAAAAGCATAAATAAATGGAAAAAAAGTTCACAAAATACGGAAATATGGCTACGGAATAAAATACGGAAATATACGGCTAATATACAGATATTTTTACAGTGAAGATACAGTCATTTTGAGTCATCGCTTCAGTCTTATTGAGATGAATCTGAATATTAGGGGATTGTGACTCTCTCCTGCTGATCTCCCAAAGAGCTAGTCGGGAAATCAGGCCTGTTTCACATTCCCAAAAGCCTCAACTGGGAGCTTTTCCTCTGGAGCTGTTTACTGCTCACAAAGCATTCTTGTGTTGAACTTCCACACGATCATGTTCCAGCTCCAAACCTGGGTTTCATTAGCAGATATGTACGAGAAAATTCAATTAGGTTCTTTAAAAAAGCACACTAAAAAAACAGTGAACAAATAGTGTATTTTGAGCATAGCTTTTTTTAATGATGGTTAAGTCAAGGATCTAACAAAGACTCACTGGAATTACATTTGAAACATTGTAATTGTAAATTGTAAATGCAGTTCAGCATACGTAAAATGAATACTAGAGGGCAGTATGATGACAACTTTTGTTCCTTTTCACACAAATGATACTCACATGGTATCACTGATAAAGCATTATTTTCATGGAGTTCTTTGCACGTCATCAAATAAGCAACACAAAACAACCTAACGCTGTCTATGATTTGTAATGATCTGTAAGACAAGCTCCTCCTTCTCCTGGACGTGTGCAAGAATGACGTGTATCTGAAATGCATCTCAAACAACAGTTTGTAAAGTTTTTTTTATTAAGTTTCACAAAAATGTAAACTGCTCCCTCTAGTGGATGTCTTATCTGAAACTTGCAACAAAATGTACCCGGAGTAACGTATTTTACGTTTCACAAAAATGTAGACAGTGCCCTCTAGTGAATTTCTCATCTGAAATGTGCAACAAAATGTACCCGGAGCAACGTACTTAATGTTTCACAAAAATGTAGACAGCGCCCTCTACTGGATTTCTCATCAGAAACGTGCTACAAAATGTACCTAGAGCAACGTATTTTATGGTTCACAAAATGTAGACAGCTAGTGAACTTCTCATCTGAAACATGCAACAAAATGTACCCGGAGCAACTTATTTTGTTTCACAAAAGTGTGTACAGCGCCCTCTAGTGGATTTCTCATCTGAAACGTGCAACAAAATGTACCCGGAGCAACATATCTTACATTTCACAAAAATTTAAACAGCGCCTTCTAACAACAAAATGTACCCAGAGCAACGTATTTTATGTTTTACAAAAATGTTGACAGCGCCTTCTAGTGGATTTCTCATCTGAAATGTGCAACAAAACATACCCGGAACAATGTATTTTACGTTTCACAAAAATTTTAACAGCGCCCTCTAGTTGATTTTTTGAAAATCTGAAATGTGCAACAAAATGTATACGGAGCAAGGTATTTTATGTCTTACAAAAATGTAGACAGCTCCCTCTACTGGATTTCTCGTCTGAAACGTGCTACAAAATGTACATAGAGCAATGTATTTATGGTTCACAAAAATATAGACAGCGCCCTCTAGTGAATTTCTCATATAAAACGTGCAACAAAATGTACCCGGAGCAAGGTATCTTACATTTCACAAAAATTTAAACAGCGCCCTCTAGTGAATTTCTCATCTGAAACATGCAACAAAACGCACCCAGAGCAATGTATTTTATGTTTCACAAAAATGTACAGTGTCCTCTAGTGGATTTCCAACACAATCTCACGGCAATTCGTAACTGTTTGATTTAGTGGCTAATTCGTATGAATTCGTACAATCTAATTTGTACAATATAGTATGATTTGCTCATCCCCCAATGACAGTTGGGTTTAGGGGTGGGGTTAGGTGCCATGCCTCCTTTTTAAAATCATACAATTTCGTTGTACAATTTGTACAAATTAGCCACTAAACTGACAAAACGTAAAATACTTAAGTTTTCTCGTGAGATCAAGCTGGGATTTCTCATCTGTAACGTGCAGCCAAACATACCTGGAGCAAAGTATTTTACATTTCACAAAAATTTAAACAGCGCCCTCTAGAGGATTTCTCATTTAAAACGTGCTACAAAATGTACCTGGAGCATCATATTTTAAGTTTCACAAAAATATAAACAGCACCCTCTTGTGGATTCCCCATTTGAGACGTGCGACAAAATGTAGCCAGAGCAACATATTTTACGATACAAGAATGTAGACACCGCCCTCTAGTGGATTTCTCATCTGAAACGTGCAACAAAATGTACCCGGATCAACGTATTTTCCATTTCACAAAAATATAAACAGTGCCCTCTAGTGGATTTCTCATCTGAAACGTGCAACAAAATGTACCCAGAGCAATGTATTTTATTCATTCTTTCAATGAATTCAATGAACCGCCAACATATTTAGCATATGTATTACACAGTGGATGCCCTTCCAGCTGCAACCCAGGACTGTGGGGGAAAACGGAGCACCCGGAGGAAGCCACCTTGTCACCCCAATGTATTTTACGCGTCAAAAAAAATGTACACAGCACCCTCTAGTGGATTTCTCACCTGAAACGTGCAACAAAATTTAATGTAGTTTACTTTTCATAAAAAAATGTAGGCTGAAGCACATATTTCCTGCCTGGAAAGATCTGTGGACCTGTCGTGTTGCACGTTTTGGCATTCTGGACGTCTGCTGGAGCTCTGGGTGTTGTCCAGATGCTTGACAGCGCCTAGCGAGGGCTAATCGGAGACGTTGTGTTTCTTTCCACTTAGGAAATGGACAAGCTGGAGTGATGCATGACTCATGCTGCAGAGAACACAAGGGAGACTTGTCGTTTTTGCCGTGTTACGTAATTTTTACAACTTTTCCACAGACACGTGTAGCCAGTGAGAGAAAGAGCTTCAGACGTCAGAGCTGCTCTAGATGAACATCTCACTTAATTGTCAAGCGATTTGGAGGACTGAACCCACAAACAGTAGTTCTGAGCATTGTTCAGACGTCATTCCTGAAACAACGTGGCTCTGTTTGAGAACGTGTGGAAAATGTTTGGGGAAGATCACTGCTAAACTTCTTTCTTCTTGGACTTTCCCTTTAATGTGGTGTGTAATATACTGTAGCAGTGTGTGACTATAAAGGTCAGCTAATTTTGAGAGATCAAAGTGGACGATTAATGGAGTTTTTGTCTCTTAAATGAAAGAACCGGTTTTGGACTGCTTAAATCGAGTTTTGCTTCCAGTCTGAGGCCATTTACACACTTAAATGTTTGATGAATTAGGTTGAAAATGCACGTTCTCCCCTTGTTGGTGTGGGTTTTCCTCTGGGTGCTCTGGTTTCCCCCACAGTCCAAAAACATGCATTCTAAGTGAATTGGGTAAGCAAAATTGGCTATATTGTGTGTATGCGAGAGTGTATAAATATTTCTTAGTACTGGGTTGAGGCTGGAAGGACATCTGCTGCGTAAAACAATAGTTGGCGGTTCATTCTGCTGTGGCAATCTCTGATAAATGAGGGACTAAGCTGAAGGAAAATGAATGAATGAGTGAATGAATAATACCGCTATTCAAACGTTTTCATAACATTTCAGTCTGACATTATATTAATGTTCTCAGAATGTTGTTTAAAACATTATTAGAACATTCCATTTATGCTATATTAATGTTTTAAAATTGTTTCCCCGAAACGTTCTCTGTAAGTTAGAGATTCTTAGAACATTTAAAATATAATTTGTTATAAATAGATGTTATATCAATGTTATTATTTGGTTATAATTTGGTATAATAATGCTATTATAATATATTTTTTCAGGGTTTTCACCTTTAATTTGTACGACAGCAGGAGAGTAAAGACAGGAAAGTGTGGGGAGCATTTACACACTTAAATTAGGTTGAAACATTTAAAAATGTACACTTAGACAGAATTTCTAGGTAAAAAAAGATCTTTTTGAAAAGTGGATCAATTCCAAAGTGGATAAATGTGAAAATGCGGATTTGTGTTGCAGCGTGAACTATTTAAATATGATGGTGATTAAAAACAATGATGATGCAGATCAAAGCATTTTATGCACCGTACAGGAACGAATAATGAAGGAAACTGTAATTTATATTCAATTATTTTATTTTCATTTATTTTATGTTGCAATTTTCCCATTTTCTCCTGCAATTTAACTTGTTTTCTTTCTAGAACATACACTGTAAAAATGCAGGGTTCCACACAATTCCTTCATGTTGTCCCAACACATTAAGTTAAAGGAATTGTTTTAACAAATTTAAGTGGACTGAACATGAAACATTTAAGTTGTCCCATAAACAATCAAGAAATATGGTCATTTCAGCTCATATTCAGCTCTTCTTTCCAGCTAACGTTTGTAGGTTCTTAAAACATTCCACTAAATTTTACTGTATAAGATCGTATTTTTGATTATTCATTCATTCATCTTCTTTTCGGCTTAGTTCCTTTATTTATCTGGGGTCGCCACAGATTCACCACTTATCCACTTCACCACTTGGTTGCCACTTATCCAGCATACGTTTTACGTAGCGGATGCCCTTCCACTGGGAAACACACACACTCATTCACACACTCATACACTAAGGTCAATTTTAGCTTATTCAATTCACCTGTACCACATGTCTTTGGACTTGTTGGGGAAACCAAAGCACACAGAGTAAACCCACGCCAACATGGGGAGAACATGCAAACTCCACATAGAAATGCCAACTGGCCCAGCCGGGACTCTTGCTGTCTTTCTTGCTGTGAGGCGACAGTGCTAACCACTGAACCACCATTTCAGTCTTGTTATATTAATATTCTAAGAACAGTATTTTATCAAGAATTGTCCAAAAACAATATTATTTAAATAAAGTCACGGCTTAACATATACACAACTTTTTTACACAATGGACTGAGAATGCTCTCTGTTAGCTGGGTTCAGAGTCATTTCTTTGTAGCTGGTGAGATCAAACTAACGAGTGTTTGTGGCTTTCAGAACAGCCATTGGCTTGAGCCATGCTTGAAGACAGACATGGTGGGTGTGTTTACATCGTGACTCAGCGATGCTTTTTTGTTCCTGGAGTTGAGCATTACAGTTATTATAGCTCATGGTTAGCAATTTGAACGTATTTTTCTGAGTTAAGTGCATATTAGAGCAATGAAAACTTTTATTAAATCTGCAAGAAATACCAGATGCATTACAATAATGGTAATGATGTAGAGCATGCAAATTACTTTGAAAATGTCACAATGCAGAAGCCAAATTATTAGTATTTTCTTTATGGAAATCAGTGAAAAAAATTCAAGTGATATTGGTTATGAGGTCAAATGTACACTATAAAATTGACAAATTAAGTTAAGTAATGGTCAAATTATTTTCTTTGTTTAAATTCAGCCCACATACTGTAAATTGTTTGCAACCACTCACCTTAAAAGAAATGTAGTAAGTCCAATGAATATTTTTTTAGTGTAGCTCATTCTTAAGTGTTTCGTGAGATTCATTAAGCAGCATGTAACTGTATTTGTTAACATCAAATGTTTTTTGTGGAGAATAGATGGCTGGATTAATCACTTTTGGGAGGAAAGCAAATTTCCAACTGAAAAGTGTATACAAAATTTGCCAGGATCTCACAAATATTTATGAGCTGCTTACTGGAAACAGCTCTTTGGCTCAGACTAGGATTGGCGAGAACAACTCATCATCGACATTTACGGGTTCTTACTGCTTCTCACAATTCTGTATAGTTATTCTCAAATCATTGTGGCTGTTAATTCAATTTTAAGTTAATCGTAATGTTTCAGAAAGCAATGACAGAAGTGTACTTTTATTTCTTATTTGCGTTAGTCTTTGTTATTTAACAGCTGTAAAATAATCGTTGCTGCCTCAAATCTTCAACTTAAATCAATGAAAATGACTACGAATGTCTAGAGTGTAGACTAGGGCTGCACGATTCTGGCAAAAATGTGAATCATGTTATTTTATTTGCTTAAAATCAAGATCACGATTTTTCTCACGATTCTGTAAATGTAAAATAAAGGTTAATATGATTAGCCTGTTATTATTGTTTATTCTCAAACATATGGTAAAACAACAATATTAATATTAGGCCTGTGTGTAGGTCTACTGTTGCTTAAAATGCTAAATTTTGTACAGTCATTATGGAGGACTTGAACAGACTTTCAATATGTCATGTTTGTTAATTCACAGTAAAATAATGACATCAGAATTCATAATTATAAAGTTGATTTATTATGTTTAGGACATGTGCTTGTCATCTGTTATTGACGACATTATTAGCCCATTTGTTTTCACTGGTAAAATTAGAATTTTGTCATTATCAGACTCCTTCTTGCATTATATTCAACATTATATATAGGCAGGGTTGTTATACTGACACAGTAAACATTTATTTTCATGCACAACACATTGTGTTCGCTATGAAAGAAAAAACATATCAAATGTTTGTCATAATCATAACTCTAAAATGCGATATGATCACTTAAATGATGCGCGCACAGGTTTCACTTTCACTTCAGAGTGCGGCTCATGGCAGCCGTCACTGTGAGAAAAAAAACGCATACATGCAAATCAAACCTCCCGCATGGCCCTCAAACGATCACGATTTACAACTTTATTACCTGTTATCCACAGCCTATGCAGCTTCTGTTCACTAAAGTAGGCTTTATAGATGGGCACGCGTGCATTCTCAACAATGTTGCCAGATTGGGCGGTTTTTAATTTAGTTTTGCGGGTAAAAAATGACATAGGCGTGTAGTGTAAAATTGGGCGGTTTTGTAACGGCATGCCCGCCAGCCCCAGTCTTCACTTATAAATCAGTTATGATCCCCCAAAGAGGTGCCGTAGCCCCCGTTCTCCACATACAAACGCTTACAACAGTTGTGATCTCCCAACGAGACTACAGATTGTTGGGCGGAGCCTTTTAGTTTTCAGCGGGTTTTAGACTGGAAACAGTCAGCTACATCTGGCAACACTGGTTCTCGGAAGTAAACAAACAGCTGGCGGTCAGCTCACGTGTGATTTCGCGGCTGCGAATACATCATTACATGAAGACAGAAATGGCATCTTTGGGTGAATTATACCTTATAAATACAGTGTGTGACACTTTTAATACCATTTGAAGGAGTCAATGTTGCTGTGAAGATTTGTGCGACTGCCTTGCTTCTCTCCTGACCTTGAAAATATAATTGGCTGAATCGTAGAAAAAGCTAAATTAAGATCGTGTGTAGGGTCAAATCGAGATCGTGATCTTTTTTCGTGCAGCCCTAGTGTAGACTAAAAATCTACACTGCAAATAATGTTCTTCTTTCTTAGAGTGTTTTGTTTATAGTCCAAATTCTTAAATCAAGAAGGATTTTCTGGACTAGCAAAACGTTGTTATGTTCTAAGAAATAATATGTCAAAACTAAGTGAGTTTTTCCTTAAAACAAGCTGAATAATCTGCCTATAGGGGAAGCAAAATAATCTTGGGCCCTATCATACACCCGGCGCAATAAGGTGCAAGGCATGTATGCGCGATTTGTTGCTGGTTTTAGACCAGTGCAACTGTAATTTTCATGTTTTGTGCTACTTTGTTTAAATAGCAAATTCACTTTGTGTACTCATGGGTGGGCTAGTCTAAAAAGGAGGTGTGTTGAGGTGCATTGTTGGCTGGTTGCTGTTTTGAGGAACTGAAATAGACCGAACCATTGACCGACTAATACAGTAGCAGGTTTAAAGTCCAGCGCAGAGCACGTTAGTTATGCGCCTATGCGGGTCCAAACAATTACACATTGCTTAATATACGCAGGATGTACAGCAATACACAAATATTTTTACATATGAAAAATAAATTAAAGGATTAAATAAAATATATATATATTTTCTACATAAATATAAAAACCACTGCCTCAATGCCTACTTCACCTTGGGGGCCTTTTTTCAGTTTTTTCATGACAATTTGCATTTGTATAATGACATTATTATTAGCAGTATTATTTATTAAATGCAAATTTATATTTGTTTTAATAAAAACAAGTTTAGATTTGTCCACCTCTCAGGTTTTGTAGACGTATGCATCACCATAGGGGGCATAAGAATAGGACGTGTGTTTGGATATAACTCAGTTTTTTGACCACACTTCGTTATTATTGTTCATTTATTCGTTTCCTAAACATTAGAACTGAATTTAGTAATAGTTTTGAAACACTTGAAGCACTTAACAAGCTAAATTAGATATGTAGGCTAATGGATATCTTTAGTGGAGTGTGTACAACACCGTTTCCTTACTCCATGAAAGTAAAGGAGTAAAGAGAAAGTAAAGAGGCTGAATGGAGGAGGCTCATTCTTTATCCTCGCGCTGCAGATGATCTGTTTAACCATGCGCCGGGGCACAGAGCGTATTTTTCCATTAGCAAAAGTGGATTCAGACACGCCCTTAATGCTTTTGCAGCTTGCGCTCTAGACTTTGCGCCTAGAGTGTTAAAATAGAGCCCTGTATCTTGTTTTAAGAAATAATTTCATAATTAAGTGAGTTTTTCCTTAAAACAATCTAGATAATCTGGCAATGGAGTAAGCAAAATAATCAAGAAAAACAAGGAAAAACAGGATTATTTTGCTTGTCTAGATAATTATTCCAAGTTAACCAGGTTAAAGTAACAAAAACATGTTCGCCTCTGTTGATTTGTTGACCAACAGGTTTTTTTAATGGATAATCTCATGATTTTATTCACTCATTCATTTTCTTTTCGGCTTTTTCCCTTTTTTTAACCACACGAACACTTAGAGATCTCATGATTTCTTGAGATAAATCTTATTCGCTAAAGCCATTTCACATTTCAAGACATTGACCTTAAGAGTAGATAAGTAATGTTTGTTTGCATTGATTTGCCTCAAGTGGATTAGCATGGTTTATTATGGCGTTCCCTTTATGCAGGCATCACCACTGCTATTACTCAATGCCTCATTTAGCACCAAGTGACTCTTGAGATTGGTTGCTTTGAGTGTTGCAAATGGGAGTAGAAGTACAACAGGAAAATAATAAATAGCATGATAAGAAATGTTTTGACCTCAGCTGCAGTGTTGCCAAGTCTCGCGTAATTGGGCTTCTTTTAACCACTTTCCTGAGGGTTAAAAGTTTGACATATCGCATTAATAATATTTATACAGTATATTTTTGTTGAAATATTTTACTAAATTTATATTATATCATTGATAAATATGCAAGGATGGTGACTTTACGTTTACATTTATTTATAATATACTGTTATTTTCAAAGAAGAAATCTGTGTGTAATGCATACATTAATGTAAACTCTCTATTTTACCAATGTGCAGTGTCAGTGTTTAAAAATACCATAGTATTTTAGAGAAAATTTACTATAGAACATGTATTAAATTTCCTGTGGTAAATACTATAGTGTTTTCAAACCTTAGTACAGTAAATTGCAACGATTTGGTCATTTGTTGTGGTAATTCTACTATAGTAAACAAATAAAACAACAACTATATGAATAAGTAAATTACCCCCAACCTACACTGGGCACTACAGTAAAGAAATATATGGTTATTGTCCAATATTTTTGTCAGTTATTAATATTTATCAGTTTCTTTTATAGTATAGGATATACAAAGTGTAAATACTATTAAAAACTATAGTAAATAATATAATATGGTACAGTCTACTAGTTTACTGTAGTAACTCTACTACAGTATTTACTAAAAGTTTTACTGTCGTTAATATTATAGTATGCTGCCGTAAGATGTAGTAAATACTGTAATATATAATATAATTATTTATTATAAATATAATTAATATAATATAATTATTATTATAATTAAATATTTTAATTTAGTAAATTCTATATTATACTATAATATTTTGATTTTAGTGTCTAGTTTTCATTGGTCATTGGGGTAGTTTTATTCTGGATACCTGGCAACCCTGCACAGCTACAGTATGTCAATAGTATGGAGATTCAAAACAAACATTTTTTCAAAGAGTCCATTATTACGAATGATGTTTGCTTCCTCACAGTCATATGATAACCTCAAAACCCAGATAAGAAAACTGGCCTTAAGGTTATCGAAGTGATCTCTTAGGATCAAATTTGACCAAGTGTCCAGGTGGAGAACAACTCATTGGTTCCCTCCATATATGGTTCCTGATCAGCTGAGATTGGGTTTCCCCTGGGGTGTGAACAGGTGCAGGAGGATGGAGGTTAAACATGGCTTCTGACGGGACAAACCGCACTGGTGTCGACACTTCCTCACTTGGGACAGCTGAATCCCATCCCCAACCACACGTTCGCTATAGTCACCTGCCTGAAATCTTATCAGTGTGAATGTTAAAGTCTTATCTGTATTCTAATTATAATGCAGGTTCATATATTTGAGGGAAGAATGAGCTAGTCATAATTTATTGTTAGATGTATAATTTTATTGCTAGTTGATTAATTTGTTGGAGGCTGCACTGCAAAAACAAACAAAATCTGCACTGCACTGAGTAAATTCAATTCACCTTTATTTGTATAGCGCTTATACAATGTAGATTGTGTCAAAGCAGCTTCACATAAAAGGTCATAGTAAATAGGAACAGTGTAGTTCAGTTTGTAGTGTTTAAGTTCAGTTCAGTTTAGCTCAGTTCAGTGTGGTTTAATAATCACTACTGAGAGTCCAAATACTGAAGAGCAAAACCAACGATGCGCAGCTCTACAGATCCCGAACCATGCAAGTCAGTGGCGACAACGGAGAGGGAAAAAAAAAACTTCACTAGTTGGCGAAAGTGAAGAAAGAAAACCTTGAGAGAAACCAGGCTCAGTTGGGCACGATCATTTTAATTTCTCCGCTGGCCAAACGTCTTGTGCAGAGCTGCAGTCTCAGCGGCGGAGGCTGGAAGCTGGCCTCAGCGAAGACTCGTCTGTCTCTGGAGCGTCACAGGAATCAGTCTCATGTTCCCCACTCCTCCATGACCACCACAGTAGCTGCTCAGGATACGGCCTGGTCCAGGATATGGAAACCTTGGGATCATCTCGTCGTTGGTCTTGGATCGAATCAGTGACTCTGCATAGTCTGAGGGCCTCGGGAAGAGTATCCCCAGGTGGAAATGGAGAATAAAGAGAATAATTAGCGTAGCTGCTGTTCATAGTATATATAAACATGATGCAGAACCTGTGTGGAAAAAAATCTATTGTAACTTGGAACTGTTAAGTTGGCTTAGCTTAATTTTTTATAATTATCCACATAGGTCATTTACTTAATTTTAAGGCATCGGGTTTACTCACATTTTTTAAGTAAAGTCAACTAATCTCTTTAAAAGCAACGACTTTACTCACATTCTTAAGTAAAGTTAACTAATCGCTTTAAAAGCAACAGGTTTTACCTACATTTTCAAGTCAACTAATCAATTTAAAAGCAACAAGTTTACTTATGTTCTTAAGTAAAGTCAACTAATTGATTTAAAAGCAACAGGTTTACTCATGTTCTTGAGCAAAGTCAAGTAATTGAATAAAAAACAACGGGTTTACTTAAATTCTCAAGTCAACTCATTATTTTAAAAGTAATATGTTTACTCACGTTCTTAAGTAAAATCAACTAATTGCTTTAAAAGCAACAGGTTTACTCACATTCTTAAGTCAACTAATCACTTTAAAAGCAAAGAGTTTACTCACTTTCTTTTTTTAATAATAATTTTTCAGGGTTTTCACCTTTATTAGACAGGGCAATAGAGAGTATTGACAGAAAAGTAGAGAGAGGGAAAGGATCAACATAGGACCGCAAGGCGAAATCGAACTCGGGTCGTCGTGAGCACCGGAGTGCATGTGTCGACGCTCTAACCACTACCCCATTGGCGCCGACGTTTACTCACGTTCTTAAGTCAACTAATCACTTTGAAAGCAATGAGCATACTCACGTTCTTAAGTCAACTAAACACTTTAAAAGCATCGAGTTTACTCACGTTCTTAAGTCAACTAATCACTTTAAAAGCAATGGGTTTACTCACGTTCTTAAGCAAAGTCAACTAATCGATTTAAAAGCAATGCGTTTACTCACGTTCTTAAGTAAAGTCAACTAATCGATTAAAAAACAATGGGTTTACTTACATTCTCAAGTCAACTCATCATTTTAAAAGTAACATGTTTACTCACGTTCTTAAGTAAAATCAACCTCTTGCTTTAAAAGCAACAGGTTTAGTCAAGTTCTTAAGTCAACTAATCGCTTTAAA
>NC_079450.1:51390293-51432793 GCF_903798145.1 Danio aesculapii | reverse complement strand
TGCTGGATAAGTTGGCGGTTCATTCCGCTGTGGCAACCCCGGATTAAAAAAGGGACTAAGCCGAAAAGAAAATGAATGAATGAATAATTAGTATTTTACAGTACTGTGACGGTTGGGTTAGGGGTAGATGTTAATAAAATCAACCCAGGCTCATTCTGAAAACGTACCTCTAAATACAATTCTGGAGGCCGCGAAATACATCATGTGGGTACGTTTTTTTGCAGTTTTTGTTTTCGCGAATCCACAAGAGGCCGCTGTGTATGCTTTTTGAGATCTTAAATTTCTCTCGCGAGTGCCATTCACGCCTGCTGTTCTCGCATAAACCCACCAGAGGCCGCTGTTGACTGACTGTTTGACTGACTGTTTGACTGACTGACTGACCGATCGACTGACCCACCCTCCTCCTTCCCATTTTGATGAAACGTATATAGAGCTACTTTTTCACAATGAGCCTATGATGAATAAAATACAATTTATTGGGTTAATTTAATAGATAACATAAATAATACTCGGTACAACTACTGTTTTTGCGTTACTGTGACGGTTGGGTTTAGGGTTGGGGTGGGGGTAGACATTAATAAAATACAATCAATGGGAAATTTATTAAATAATAAAAATTATTTTCATTAACTTCTGGCCGCAACCATATCTGATTTAGCAACAACCATACTGTTTTTTTCTTCAACCATGGGGTATATGAAACTACAATACACCACAGTTTACTTTAGTAAAAACGAAAATATACTACAGTATAACACTACACTATACTGTAGCAGTCATAAGCAAAGTGTTATTAATAATATAACTGGATTTCGTTGCCTTGTACTTGTACATGTGTGATGACAATAAAGTTGAATCTAATCTCCTCTAATTTAATAGACTCAAAACATGACGTTTGTCCAAACTACTTATTTAAATTGAGCTGAAACAACACAATTCTTGAGTTTTTTGAGGGACAACTTAATTGTTTTAAATTCATTCCACTTCAATTAAACTTAAAACTAATAAGTTAACTTAATTCCTTTATATTGTCTCAACGCAAATTGATTGTGTGAATCCCAGCGTTTTTTGCAGTGTACACTGGTTTAAAAACACTATTGTATTTATTATACTACAAGTATTTATTTACTGGAGTATTTTAACACCCAACGGCATGATAAAATATGGATTTAATTGTATAGAAGTGTATCCGACTGTAAAACATTAACCAGATACTCATCAGCGGCGAACGGAAACAGGAGCGTATATTTGTGCTTAACAATGAACATGCTTTTAGAGTCCACACTGATTCATCACTTAGCAATTCATGTTCAAATCGTTCTCTGTTAACTCATTTATCTTCAATCCAAAGGATTTTCCATAAGGAATGTTCTTGAGAATTCATGTGTCTGTAGGGCAGAAGCAGTGTCCTGTCACAAGATATGAGTTTGTAAATCCTTGCTGCCTGAGGTGTGTGTTCATGACTGTATCTTTACCTATTGGGTGACATACATAATAGGTGTTTCCTTCGCTGAAACTTAGCTTCTCATTGACTAATCTACTTTCTCGTCGTCTTTTGAGATGGTCCAACACACCCCGGGGTGTGTAACATGGGTGGTTCCTTCCTCCTGTACACACAGTATGTCTCAGTGAGACATAGGTGTGCTGATCAGGCATTTTTTTAATCTATTTTTAGCGTTCTATTTTAGTGTCCAGTTCGTTGGTAATTTTTTCCAAGTGCTCACTTTAAGCCATTCACAAGTGTTGAGAGTCTGCCGACCATGCAGTTTGATGCAGTTTCTTCCTTGTGCGAGCGGAGTGGGAGTGGCCCTAGTACTCTCTCTCACTCTCTCGCTCTTACACACACACCCCCTCTCATTGCCAGTCCGGACTATGCTCACTTTCAAGGAAGGCTGAGTAAAGGAGAGAACAGTTTTCCTTTTCTAAGTTTTTTCTTTACTTTTGAGAAGTTCTGAGAGGAAAGAAGAAAGCCTTTTGAGGAGGAGGGAAGTTAGCTAAACTACACGGACCTACAAGAAAGAGCAGGTTGTGTTTATTTTTAGCGTCTTTTTTGATTGAATCTGCAGCACGTGGCAGCAGGCTCTGCCACAGGACCCTGGAGAGTGAGGTCATTTAGTGATTTGTTCTTTGGCATTGCTGTTCCTGTTTATTCAGACACTAAGCAAGCACAATGGTTGCTGGAATGGTTATGCCTCTTGACAACTTGAAGGCCATCTACGAGCATCTGTTTCGGGATGGCGTCATGGTGGCCAAGAAAGACAAGCGGCCTCAGACCAAACACCCTGAGATTGCTGGTGTGCAGAACCTTCAGGTGATCAGAGCCATGGGCTCTCTAAAATCGAGGGGATATGTGACGGAGACCTTTGCATGGAGGCATTTCTACTGGTATCTTACTAACGAAGGGATTGTCTACTTGCGCGATTACCTGCATTTACCAGCGGAGATAGTGCCTACTCCACTACAAAGAGTGCGCCGACCTGTTGCAACTCTGGCCGTCACTCGAAGGGCAGAACGGGTTCAAACTATTGAGGGTCCAACTTCCTATGTTCCCAAACCCGGCAAGATGGCTTCGGAAAAACAAGATCGACAGGGGTACCGTCGCAAAACTGCGAGCACCGATGAAGCTGAGGAGATTGAATCCAATGAGAGAACTCCACAATTCAGAGGTCGTCCAATGGCTAGCGCTCAGATCAATTCAAAACGATCATGGGAATCCAAAGAGCTGCCCATACATTCTGATACTCGTGATTACACCAAAGACATGGCACCGAGTGCTAGGAGAAAGGTTGCAATGCATTCATTTTCCCAGGAAACTCACCATGCTAAGCCAGTTGAACGAGAAAAGATGGTGGAATGCACCAAGACTGCATTCATTCAGGAAATGCCAAAGGTGAGTCCAGGTGTGCTGACCATTTCTTCAACTGCAGTGGAATCCCCTCTGGTTTCGGTCTATGGTGAAGCAGTTAAAGAAAAGCCCAAAGAAGATGTGTCTGTCAAGGTCTCTCGTCAATCTGCATCCATAACAACTGCAAAGGATGCTCATCATCCTACTCCATCAAAACTGAAGGTGGAGAAAACACAGAAGGGCTCTGTGTCGAGAAAAATGGACCATGTGCCAAATGTGGCATCAGCAGAGGGAACAATTGCTTTGGATTCCTCTGTCCATGCTCAAGTGATCAAAGAAAAACCCAAGGAAGAGGAGTTTACAAAGGTCACCCAGCAAAGCACATCCACTGTAACAGGTGCTCTTAGTGCTACTCCTTCAAAACCCAAGTTGGAGAAAACACAGAAAACTTTTGTGTCCAAAAATGAGCTTGATGTTTCAAATGAATCCTCCAAGCCTTCTGTTTCTATTGATGCAGCAAAAGGAAAGCCCAAGGAAGATGTTTTTATTAAGGTGTCTGAGAAAACCACTGTAGTGGATGCTAGCAAAATGTATCAACTTCATCTCGCTCCCTCTGGACCGAAGGTAGATAAATCAAAAAGTGTGCCAGCTGTATCATCATCACTGGAGATTTCTGCTTCAAAATCCTCAGAGTCTTCAGTTTCTACCGAAGCAATTAAAGACATAAACGAAGAATTGTGTGTCAGCGTCTCCAAGGAAATCACATCCAAAGGTGATAATAATGCTGCTTCTCTTCCTACTCTATCAAAACCAAAAGGGGAGAAAAGACAGAAAGCCACAAAGACCAAAAGCGTGCAGGACATCACATGTGTTCCTCCAGCAGAAGAGATGTCTGTTGTGAAATCCTCTGCGTCTGAAGCAGTCAAAGAAAAGCCTGAGGAAGAAGTGTGTGTTGAATTATCACAGCAAACTGCACTCAAAAATGAGGGCAGAATAGATAAAGATGCTCCTCATCCTACTGTCTTAAGTCCACAAGTTGAAAAAACACAGAAAACCAGAAAGAATAAAAAAATGCAGGATTTATCTACATTTTCATTCACCGTGGAGTCCTCAGAAAAAGCTGAAAAGCCCAAAGATGATGAATATATAAAGGTCACTAAGGAAATCACATTGCCAGCAACTGATGAGAGCAAAATGGTTATTGATGCTCCTCATCCTACACATGTAGAGAAAACTGTGAAAACCCTTGTGACCAAAAATGTACAGGATGGCATCACTGTGAAATCCTCAGTGTCTACAGTTCCTACTGAAGCAGCCAAAGAAAAGTCTAACAAAGAAGTGTGTGTTATTGTTCCTCAGGAAAGCACTTCTAAAACTGATAACAAAACTGACAAGGATTCTTCTTTTTCTGCTCCATCAAAATCAAAAGTGGGAAAAACAGCTAAAACCACAAAGATCTCAAATGTGCAGGATAAATCTGCTATTTCATCAACAGTGGAGGCAACTGTAGTGACATCCTCCATGGTTTCTGTCTCTACAGACACAGTCAAAGAAAAGGAGAAGGAGGAAGTGTGTGTTATTGTTTCTCAGGAAAGCACATTCAAAGGTGATAGCAGGAATGATGCTCCTCATCCCGCTACATCAACACAGAAAGTGGAGAAAATGCAAACGACTAAAAATGTACAGAATAAACCAGCTGTGTCATCAGCAGGGGAGATGACTGAAGTGAAATCATCAGCGTCTACCGAAGCAGTCAAAGAAAAGTCCAAGGAACAAGTGTGTGGTGTTGTTTCTCAGGAAACCACATCCAGAGGTGATCCTGCTGTCTCAAAATCAGAAGTGAAAAGACTTGAGACCAAAAATGTGCAGGATAGCACAACCGTTTCATCGAAGATGGAGACTTATGAAGTCAAATCCTCTGTTTCCTTGGTTTCCACTGAAGCAGTCAAAGTAAAGCCCAAGGAAGACGTGTGTGTTACGGTTTCTCAGGAAACCACATTCACAGGTAGTAGCAAAGAGGATGCTCCATCAAAACTGAAAGTGGAGAAAACAAAGAAAACCAAAAAGGCTAAAACAGCACAGGATGTACCAATAATTTCATTAACAGGGTGTGCAACAGCAGTGGAGTCCTCTGTAGTCTCCATCCCTGCTGAAAAGACCAAAGAGGGTGCATTAATAAAGGTTTCTCAGGAAGCCACTTTCATAGCAACTGATGAGAGCAAATTGCAAAAGGATGCTCCTAATTCTACTCCATCAAAACCAGGAGGATCTAAAGGGACCAAAAGGACCAAACATGTTCAAGAGCCGACAGTCAAGCTTGAAAAAGAGCAAGTGCCTGCTGTTCAAGCAGAAGAAGTGAAATCTAACATATCCGTTACACCTCAAATGCCATCAGAGATGCCAAAGAAGGAAGAAAATGTGGCAGGACAAACTGCTGAAAAGAAAGCAGAGCTTAATCTGAAGAAGAGTGTCGCTGTTACATCAGTGCAGGCACCTACAAACAGCACTGTTCAGGTGGCTGACAAACAACAGAGAGCGCTTGATTCCCGAACAACACAGGGAGTCATAGAAGATGACAGCACAAGTTATTTGAAAGTTCACAAAGAGGTGGCGATCCCTTGTGCCATTTCTATCTCAGAGGTCGAGGCAGAGGTTAAAGGTCACAAGCCTGACCCTAGCCCTAAATCTCAGCCTACAGTTGCTGAAGTAAAAATGACCTCAACGGACTCCAGCAATGCTTCAGAAATATCTACGAATGTAGAATCTAAAGTAGACACACAAAAATCAGATCAAGAAAAAACATCAATGCTGATAGAGGAACCCACAACTCCAAGAGACAAGGATGCAGAAGAAACGTCTAAGCCTTCAAAAGGAAAGAAGAAAAAGAAAGCGAGCAAAACTTCTGCTGTGAAAGAGATCCCTTCACTTGCAGAGACTGAAGTAGGAACACCATCTCAGGTTGACCTTAGCAAGGCTGAAGACCACAGGCAGGTTGCAACAAGTAATAATTCTGCAAAGACATCCCCTGAAGGAATGCATGCTCCGGAGAACAGGCAGCCAACAGCTGTACAGAGCGAAGCCCCGGCTCACAAAGGGGAGGTGGAGCCAGCGCAGCCTTTAGCAGAAAAACGAGAGGTTCAGAAAGGAAAAACATCCTCCTCGCGGAGACAGAGGGAAGCACCGACAGCTTCAGCGTCAGCAGCAGCGGGACTAGCGGCCCAGCACACCCCCCTCCCTGCACAGGGGGATCCTCCCAGCGTTGCACAACACACTGACACACAGCGGAGCGCACACAAGCACTACAGGCTCTCGAATAGCAAGGCCCCTGCAGGACCTGTCACCGCTGGCCCTGTTGACGAGAAAACCTGCGACGGTCAAGCGCAGACCACAGACGACGCCATGCGGAAGAAGATTGTTGTGGTGGAGGAAGTGATTGAAGTGCAGCAGGTTGTCAGTCCTGTTGCCGGTCAGCCTACTACTGCCCCAGAGGTTTCAGGAGATGATCTGGACTATGATGTGCTGGAGGAACTGGCCATAGAGCGTGGGATTCTGGAGGGTGAAGAGACCTTTTGGGATCATTCACTACAAGAGCCGGAGGAAAAAACCTTCCCCAACTTCGTAGAAGGTATGAATCATTTTCAGATCTAGTAGTTGCATTTTAGTTTAAGGTGTCCTTGCCTTATGTGTTTAAAGGGAATGTTCAAGCAAACCTGACAATTCTGCCATCATTTACTCACTTGTTTCAAACCTGCTTGACTTTCTTTCATCTGTTGAACGCTAAAGAAGATATTTCGAAGATAGCTGGAAACCTGTAAGCATTGACTTCCAATAGTTACAGGTTTTTAAGCTTTCCTCTGAATCTCTTCTGTTCAACAGAGGAAAGAAAGGTGTAAATGTTTGGAATCACTTGGGGGTGAGTAAATAGGAAGTATTTTTGGCTGAGATATATCTTTAAGTACTGAGTAATACTAATTAACTACAGGTACTTGCTATATATGGTTAGGGTCAGGACGAGGGCTAGGTTTAGGGTTAGTTGCATGCAAATATGTGTGATTTATTGTTACTGCTATAGCAAGTACCTACAACATGTGTTCTTTGATGCTCCGGTTTCCATCCGTATTTGCTGAGTGGGAGGTACAAGGTGACTGCTGAGGTGTCAGGATAGCTATGCTTTGTAACTTTATACGCATGTCATTAGAGTGAATGGTGACTGAGCTTGTGCATCTTTGCAGTATTATTTCATGAAGGCGTTTGTTTTCCTCTTTTTAGTAGCTCTATTTATTCAGCCAGCTTAGTTTGTCAGTGTTTCTTTAAACATGCACAACTCTTTGCTTCTAGTTATTTCGAGAAATGAATCTCTCACAGTGATTCACACCATATCCACACCCAAAACATCAAAAATATGCGTGCAATGTTTCGCAACCACCCCCTTTTTTTGCTGTGCTACATATTGGGACTGGCTAGTGATTTTGTTGCACGGTTTCATTCTTCAAGGGGAATACCAGACGGCTGGTAATGAGCAGTGTGTTTCTGACAATACTATAATGTTTGGAGTCAGCTCTCCCCACCCAAACACAAACCAGCGCTTTAGCTTTTCTTTTCGTGGAGTAGAAAAGGAGACATGAAACTATAGCTGTGCTTACAGGACCCTGTGTGCCACTCTTTCAGGAAGCACGTGTGTTTGCTTATTTCCTATGGTTTGTTCTGTCCTGTCTCTGGTTTCCAGTGGTCAACAATTAGCTCGGGACTTCTGCTTTATCGCTTCTGCATTGTGTAACGGAGCATGCCACACATACAGCTGTCCATCCCAAATCCCACCTTTGTCTTTATCCGTTAGTGCAACAGAGATATGTGGAATGTGTGGTTGCAGTTGCTTTAGCTGTTGTTTTTATAGCTTTTAGCCTTTATATTAGTATAAAGGTATTTAAAATCTAATTTGCCTTTATATCAGTTGTAAAGGCAAATTAGATTTTAAATAGAAATTAAGTGTTTTATTTTGTAAGACATATTTTTAAGCTGCAATTATTGCTATTTTTTATACCATTTACTGTCTTTTACCTCAATAAACTCTGTATCTGGTGCGTATTAATACTTATTAAGATAGTGGTTACACTGTAAAATGTAAATAAACTGTTTATCATTTTTAAAAAGTTTTTCTAATTAATTAATTAATTTTATTTATGAATTGCATTATGGGACCTTGATCTTTCCTCCGAAAGCTTTTTATGTTAAAAAGTTAGAACGTGACTTTGTTGACGTTTATTTGACGCCAGTTATTTTACAGACTTACAGTTGAAGTCAGAATTATTAGCCCCCCCTTTTTTTATTTTTTTAAATGTTTCCCAAATGATGTTTAACAGAGCAAGAAAATGTTCACAGTATGTCTGATAATATTTTTTCTTCTGAAGAAAGTCTTATTTGTTTTATTTCAGCTAGAATAAAAGCAGTTTAATTAAAAAAAAAACATTTTAAGGTCAAAATTTTAAGCTCCTTTAGGCTATATATTTTTTCGATAGTCTACAGAGCAAACCATTATTATACAATAACTTGCCTAATTACCCTAACCTGCCTAGTTAACCTAATTAACCTACATGTAGTTAAGCCTTTAAATGTCACTTTAAGCTGTATAGAAGTGTCTTGAAGAATATCTAGTTAATATTATTTACTGTCATCATGGCAAAGGTAAAATAAATCAGTTATTAGAGATGAGTTATTAAAACTATTATGATTAGAAACGTGTTAAAAAATCTGCTCTCCGTTAAACAGAAATTGGGGGAAAAAATAAACGGGGGCTAATAATTCAGGGGGTTTAATAATTCTGACCTCAACTGTAATTCTATAATTTATAAAACAATATATTATTTCGAACTAAAATGCCAATAAAAGTCTGCAGAGTTGAATTTTTAACATTTAAAAAGTCATCAGATAAACAGATCAACATTCCATAACACAATGCTTAACTGTTTTCAAATCTGTGAATCACAAAAGATGGATCCTATTAATTAACAGATATTTTTGTACACTTTTCAGTTCAGGGATTGGGTAGGATTATGCAAGACATATTTCAAAAATATAGAAAAAATGTCTATTTACATGTATAACATTTTTCAACCTTTAGCTAATAAGTTATATATAAGTATATATACACTCACCAGCCACTTTATTAGGAACACTTTACTAGTACCTGGTTGGACCCCCTTTTGCCTTCAGAACTGCTTTAATCCTTCGTAGCATAGATTCAACAAAGCACTGGAAATATTCCTCAGAGATTTTACTCCATATTGACATGATAGCATCACGCAGTTGCTGCAGATTTGTCGGCTGTACATCCATGATGCGAATCTCCAGTTCAACATCCCAAAGTTGCTCTATTGGATTGAGATATGGTGACTGTGGAGGCCATTTGAGTACAGTGAACTCATTGTCATGTTCAAGAAACCACTCTGAGATGATTCGCGCTTTATGACATGGTGCGTTATCCTGCTGGAAGTAGCCATCAGAAGATGAGTACACTGTGGTCATAAAAGGATGGACATGGTCAGCAACAATACTCAGGTAGGCTGTGGCGTTGACATGATGCTCAAGTGGTACTAGTGGGCCTGAAGTGTGCCAAGAAAAGATCCTCCACACCATTGAGTTGCTACCATGTGATTGGCTGATTAAAAATTTGCATTTCAACAGGTGTACCTAATAAAGTGACCGGTGAGTGTAAATATAATTTTTATCTCAGTGTAATAAAGACACAATGCTTCTGAACCACATAGGATTAATGTAATTTCTGTTAGAGCACCTTTTTTTAAGATAAAGAGCAAAACTCCTAATGGAAATGTGTTATTTTACACACTTATATTCTCTATATATTATTTCTTATACATTATATTATTTTGAACTACTAAAATGTCAAGTCACTTTATATATAATATTGCTTTATACACATGTGAGTTTCCATATACTCACAGGCTTTTTAATTATTTTTTTCTTTAATGTATCAAATAATTTTTGCTAAAATAAAATATCAAAATATGAGTTGATTCCATTGACATTGCACCATGTAAATCATGGTAAAAATGTATGATAGTATTTGTTTATTACTCTGTAAATATAAAATGAAACAGAACACAATCTAACTGGAAATGCATAAGAAATTGCATCCTTTTTTCACAAATATGATAATAAACGCCAGAATATATTAGATAGAATTTTATATTTTGATATATGGCCATATATCAGATATCCATAACCAGTGCTGCTCTTTATCTTAAAAAAACACATTAATAGAAATTACATTAATCCTATGTGGTTCAAAGACAAGTTTAAATGCAGGCATAGTTTCTTTAGTTTCTAGGTGTGTAGAATAAGGTAATGCAGAATATGTGCTTTATAGCTTTATAAGTACTAATAATCTGTCCAAATATTAATAATAGCCAAGTAATAAGCCACTAGTTGATATTGAGAATTGGTGCTTAAATTAAAGTGTTGTCTTTAATTGTGTATCCTGAAACAGTCTGATAATTGGAGTTAGGTGAATTAAGGTCAGTGCTTTTAGGAAATGCTAGGAAGCAGTTCAAGTTTGCACAATCTAATGGGTGTGTTTAGTAGGTGTATCACAGAAGCAAGATCCAAAACAATTAGCCTTTTGTTTGAAGGTTTTTGTTACTCACTACATAATGACGGGCCTTTTGGGAAGCCACGGTTCTAGTATCCCACACAAACGCTATTTGAAAAAGAATTTATACAATATTATACCAGGCTAACTCGAGTCAGATGTGCTTGAGGTTGCGTCTGTGTAATTTTCTGCTGCCCCCTACTGTAAAGATCCGCACATGTCTCTGTATAACCTTCAGATGAAAACCTTTTAATAGCAACTCAACCGAGTGTAATTTTAGCTTGGAGCTCAAACAGAATTGATTGATTCTTCTTCTGTAGTGATCCATAAATTATAGTTTATTCTTTAGCAACCACTGGACGTGTATGAACAGAAGTTTTAAATCTCCATTAGCTCTGTGCTCCTCTGTACTGTATGTCCGCCTCCACCATAAATTCCTGCATGTTTGTGATGTTGTGACAGGCGCTTGTGTGATGTTCGTAGTGCCACATGATTGTGGTGCGGTCCGTGAGTCATCCAGAGAATTCAGACCAGCCAAATTAATCTGACCTTTAAGAAGTCTAATCGGACACATTCTGGCAGTGTCTGGGGTTTTGTGATATCTAGAGCTGGCCTTCAGCTCTTATGAAGAGACTTTTTGTGGCGACACGTCTAAAAGTAGTGAATATTTCTTAGATTAGTGTTTGAGTAAAACGTTTAGTATAAACTTAGCTTCTGTATCACACATATATAAAAATGATAGTGTATGTTTAATAGAAAATAATATTAGCTGGTTAAAATCACTAATGAAGGGTCCACACATTCTTATTAACCTCGATTTCACTGTACAATTTACTTAAATTAGCCGTTTTCCATATTTTGTGATACTTTTTTTATTTTCCTTTGTTTATTTATGCTTTTGAATTACATTATGAGACCTTGATCTTTCCTCCAACAACCTTAAAACTTGAAAAGTTTGAAAAGGTGACTTTAATGAATATGTTTAATAGTTTAAATTGATATATTGTCTTGGTTGCTGTTGTATATCACACTACAAAAACCATGTAATAACCTGCCATTGCATTTTCTGATAACAGATTTATTTCTCTCTATATTATTTCTTATCCATTTTATTATTTCAAAGTACTAACATGTCAACGAAAGTCACTTTGTTCAACTGTAGAGTTTCAACATCAAAAGTCGACAGAGCAGAGATCAACATCCCATAATGCAATTCACAACCGTAAATAAACGGAAAACACTTGTGAATTACAGAATACTAAAACTGTTAATTACCAGATATTTTCCCACAATGTACCTTTGTAACTATTATATTATTATTTATTTACTCTTATTTAAGTATATGCAAATTACATGCATGAAATAGAAATTCATGTTTTGTATTGTACATATATAAAATGTCATATATGCAACACATATTTCGAAATATTTCAAAAAGGGAAATTTATTTATGCTTTTTCAAACGTTCAAATTGAAAATATGTTTATATATGTACAAATATATTAGCTAATTAAATTTCTGTTTAGAGTGTGAAGAGTTGCTCTTTTAATTATAGTAATCCTATGTGGTTCACAGACAAGAATTCACACTTTGTGTCATTGTTACATTGTATACACACTATATATATATATATATATATGTATATATATATGATAGCCGTGAGATATTAAAGTAATATCAGCACTCGTACAGTCTGTTCACCCTTGTGTATTACTCTGCCCACACGAGTAACAAGCAGAAGACTACAGTTTGACAACTTTTGCAGCTGTTGGACAACATAATGTACTTTTGAGGCTTTTTTTAGTCGAGAATGTAGTTGTTTAGATTGCAACTATGCAGTTTATTTATGAGGATAGAGCCTATTTGAAATATTCATGATTTTGGAGATTCAGCGCATTGGCAGCCATCAGCCTGTCATACTGAGCAGGGCAAAGACTGTTGATGTTTTGCCACAAGATGGCGACAGAGACCGCATAATAAGTCCTTAGGGGAGAAAAACAGCATTTTTTTCAACGTAAGTTTCAAACTAGAACTGAACAAATCGTTGTAAAACGGTTAAGTAACATTCTAAGTCAAACTCTCTTTTGTATGTGCTGTATTTATACCATAGAATCTGGTAATGTTTGCTTTGTTCTGTTTTTTTCAGGGTTAATTATCGTGACCTCCCTACTGCAACAGAGAAATACTGGGAAATCTCTCTAGACTGAGATGGCATTTCATGCTGTTTAGCCTTATAATCCTAAAATGTGAGCAAAATCAGCTGTTTTGTCATCACTTTAGACATTACACTAGAGAATCATTCAAATACTAGCTCTAAAATGATGTTTGTGAAGTAGCAACGATTTCTGCTGTTCTGATGTCAGCTGCAGATGTGTACGACGGAAGAAAGTAGTTCCTCATACGAAAGGGTGTATTTGATTTTCTTTTTATATACACGATTATGCCGTCGAACTGTTGTATAAACATAATATCACACTCGTAGCAGTGGCTGTATACATATATTAATATGAAGTGATTTTACATACACAGAATTTTAAATGCAGGCAAAGATTATAAAGTATCTAATATTTTTTTTGTGAAAATAAAACATTAATCAAAATATGAGTTGATTAAAATTCTATTGACCTTGTAAATTGTTAATTATCATGTAAATCATGGTAAAAGACAAAAGTATGATAGTAATTGTTTTTGCTCTGTAAAAGTAAAATGAAACAAGACACATTATAACATAACTGGAAATGCATAAGAATTTGCATCCTTTATCCGTTTATTGACCCATATTATTAGTCATTGTGCATCTTAACCTGTCCCTTAATGTTTCCACATACAGCCTTATGCTACACAATTTACCATCAGCGTTTTGACCCAAGATGTTAAAACTATTAGTAAAATCTAACCCCATTCGCCCATACATCTGCTTGTTGGATTCATATTTTGTTGTTTCACTGATAGTGTACTCTGACATCAAGTAGGATTATCACAGTACATGTTAGCTAATATTGACATGTGTGTGTTGCATTAAGAAAAAAAGTTTACTCTGTGTTAGTGATTTATATACTTAAACCAATAGATCAAACACTGACAAGAGTTCATAACATGTTAATCAATACACTATCAGAATTAAGAAGAGAGAAAACACACTATACTTATAATAATAAAAGTTATTTGCATGTTTTCCCCGTGTTGGTGTGGGTTTTCTTCGAATGCTCCGGTTTCCCCCAGAGTCCAAAGACATGCACTATAGGTGAATTGGGTAAACTACACATGGCCATAGTGTGTGTGTGTGAGAGTGTGAATGTGAGAGTGTATGGGTGTTTTCCAGTACTGGGTTGCGGCTGGAAGGGCATCAGCTGCGTAAAACATAGGCAGGAATAGTTAGCGGTTCATTCCGCTGTGGCGCCCCCTGATAAATAGGGGACTAAACTGAAGGAAAATGAATAAATGAATGAATGAATGAATGAATGAATAATAAAAAAAAATAATGCATAAAAAAAATAACATCTGTTGTTTTACTCACACTTGTATGTTAAAGATTTATGATTCACTACATTCCTCTGAAATAGCAGTTACTTGATCCATATGATTCAGACTCCCTCAGGTGAATCTCTAATTATATACAAGATTCATATTTGAGTTCAGTGCCAGAAACTGATTTTGTAGGTGTGTGTACATGTTGGTGTGTGTGGTTTTTTTTCTCTTTTTTTATGGTTTCATGTCTTATATAGCATATACTACTGACATCTACTGGTGTGGATGCAGTATTGTGGAAAAGCTACTTTTTAATATTGTTATTGAGCAATTCCAGCATTATAGATGTGACATTTTCAATAAAAACTCAAAACATAAATTCACATAGAAAGTATATGTTAACATTATATTGAAACATCTGTTTATATTTTCCAAAACAACTCACCACAGAGTGATGGGATCAGAAAAATATTCAATTCAATTCAATTCAATTCAATTCAATTCAACTTTATTCGTATAGCGCTTGTACAATGTAGATTGTGTCAAAGCAGCTTCACATATTATATATCATAGTAAACTGAAACAGTGTAGTTCAGCTTTCAGTGTTTAAGTTCAGTTCAGTTTAGCTCAGTTCAGTGTGGTTTAATAATCACTACTGAGAGTCCAAACACTGAAGAGTAATCCATCGATGCGCAGCTCTAAAGATCCCGAACCATGCAAGCCAGTGGCAACAGCGGCGATAATAATCATGCATTATGGATGTGACCAAAAAAAGACAACATACTTTGTAGAAATTCTGTGAATTAAACTGCACAACCCAATAGAAACAATTCTAATTAGAGGATAAGAGTCGGCTTACTATATTACAAAAATCATTGATTTTATTTTAGTCAAAATATTTGCATTTATGTGGAAAAAGCTTGGTTATGGATGTGACATCTCTCCATTATGGATGTGACATCTCTCCGTTATGGATGTGACATCTCTCCGTTATGGATGTGACGTCTCTCCGTTATGGATGTGACATCTCTCCGTTATGGATGTTACAGATGTGAAATTGCTACTTGTGTGACTTTGGTAAAAGTTTGAAAACATTGACAAAGACATTTTTGAGTATTTTTTTTAAGAACTGGTGTGTGTGTGTGTGTGTGTGTGTATATATGTATGTATGTATGTATGTATGTATGTATGTATGTATATATATATATATATATATATATATATATATATATATATATATATATATATATATATATATATATATATATATATATATATATATATACATTATACATATATATATATATACATTATACATATATATACATATAATTTATATAGTTAAACAATGTACTTTTTTAAAATGTTGTTTTATTTCTTTATTTTTTTCATTTATTCATTTTCTTTTTGGCTTAGTTTATTAATCAGGGGTCACCACAGTGGAATGAACCGCCAATTTATCCAGGATATGTTTTACACAACGGATGCCCTTACACAACCCAGTGCTGGGAAATTATTTAATTATTTATTTATTTTTAGTTTCATGACTGGTATGGGGTCTTACACTACTGACATCTACTTGTGTGGATGTAGCATTGTGGAAAAGCTGCTTTTTAATTGAGTATCAATCCATTTGCAGGCATATTGTTATTTATTCATTTATTTATTTGTTTGTTTGTTTGTTTGTTTGTTTGTTTGTTGATCCTTTAAATTGTATTGCTCATACATGTGCATCTTCACTGTGATCTATCGTTTACAGGCAATGAATCATAGCATTATTAGCCAGTGCATTATTAGCTTTGCATGAATGGTCACCCATTTGATTTTTGAACTCTTTATGATGCATTTAACCACCTCAGTGGGGTCAGACTGGCTTTAATTGCGCTGTAAAAAATTCTTGCTGTGTTACATTTTTAAATTCAATCAAATGAACTTTTTTAGTCATCTCAACTAACATCAATCAAACTGAAGAAAAATATTCAGTTAAACTTAATAAATATAGCTGAATTAACTGATTAATGTATTAAAATAATTTAAAACAACATAAAAGTATTTATTGTCTTGACTTTTAGTCATTTTTACAGTGTACTACTGTAGTTTTGATCAGTCGATTTTCTAAATAGTTCTCATTCCAAAATAGATGCTTCACTTAATCATGGTCAGAAGTGTTGTAAACAATGAAATCGACACTCTGTCAACGGCGTAATTCACAATGCCATATGCTAATTTCAGAGGATTGCTGTGTAAAACTCCACTTTATATTTAGCGAATGTCTGGCTCCATGTGTGGTCTCTGAAGACTCACGATATGGCACAAGAGAGAGGTTGAGATTTCCAGTCATGTCCGGCATCCCATAACCACCATCCGTATTTAAATAGGGGGGAAAAAACATGACACTGGTGAGCTTCGAAAGTTCTCCCGGTTCATATCACCTGTATATCCTTAGCTTTAGATTACTCGTTTTAAAACAAATAGTGGTTACACTTCATTTCAGCTACCTAATAAACCATTTACTATGACTTTTAACTTAATAAACTACTCATTTGTTGTTTATTAATAGTTATTTACAACCCAGGCTCATTCTAAAAATGTAGCCCTATATACATTTCTGGAGAGCGCCAAATACATTCCAGGAGGTATGTTTTTTTGCAGTTTTTGTTCTCCCGAATCCACCAGAGGCCGCTGTGTACGCTTTTCGCGAATTAAAATTGTCTCTAGAGCGCCGTTTGCGCATGCTGTTGTCACGTAAATCCACAAGAGGCTGCTGTCGACTGACTAACTGACTGACTGACTGACTGACCAAACGACTGACCTGACTTTCGGGTGAACTTTCCCTTTTATTTTCAGCAATAATACATTATCTGGCAGTACAGTTTATAAATATACATACTTTAATATATATATATATATATATATATATATATATATATATATATATATATATATATATATATATATATATATATATATATATATATATACATATATATTACATTTATTATATTAAAATTATATAATATTTTAATATAATATATAAAAATAAAACTTCTTTATTTTTGTCTCGTTAAGACAAGATCTAAAACAGATCTAAAACTTATTACGCATCCGTGAACCGTGATCTCCACCCGTCTGTTCCATTACTCCCTTTGCTCAAAGTTCCTTTTGCATTCTGAAGCGCGTCAAACGCACAAAACGGCCAATTCGCGCCACACGATGTCTATATCTCATCGTTGCATTGACTTCACGTGTACCTCACTCGTGCTTTTGCGCCTGCTTACTGCACGAGCTGAACCCTCCCCACCCCCACCCCCACCCCCGCCCTCTATTCCATGTAATGTAATGTAATGATTTTGAGGGTGCAGGTGAGATGTCATTTTTCGAGAGACACTCCAATACATCACGTGCGCTGCATATGCACCATATATAAGTCAAGTAAAACAATTCATTGCAAACTGACATAGATGTTTTATAAATTAAGAATTTTGCTGGATTGGACTTTTTGTTGATTTTGCGTTGAATTCAGCGATGGCGGAATTGCAAAAAACTAGGGCTTATTTTAATAAATATTCTGTTAATATTTGAAGCCAGGAGCACATTCAATACAATCAAGCAGAATTCCATTTTCCAACAAATTGTGTTTTAGAGGGTGTTCATAAGACTGTCATTAAACCTTTATAAGCATGACATGACACATCAGCAATGTGAATGAGATTTTAAACATGCTTAAAACTACTGTCATTAAGTGTCATTGGCTCAGTTATGACATTTTGAATAAGATGACATTGTTTGTTGACAACTTGACATAAACACATCACAACCTGTTTTTGTCTTTATGACAACTTGACATTACCAGGAAAACAAAACGGATCATAAATCTGTCATAAACATGATTGTCTCAAAGTCATTATAAATGTGTTATGAATGTTATAACAGCATCATTTATATTTCTCTTGAACGCAATTACAGTGGTACAAGTCAATAAAGTGTCATTAAATATGAATGACTTTCTCTTAGAAATGATTTGTCAGAGACGTTTTATTGACAAATACATGTTCTTTGGATGAAAAAGTGATATAAAAAGTGAAAATATTCATGACAGTCATGTTTATGACAGATTTATGACAAGGTATGCTGTTTTGGTAATGTCAAACTGTCCTGACAGACCAGTTGTGATGTATTTGTTGATGTCAAGTTATCATAACAAAGAGTGTCGTCTTTGCATTTAAACTGAGCAAATTAATAACAATTGTCATATGCATAAACTCTCACGTGTCATGTCATGGTTATAAAGGATTCATGACAGTCTTATGAACACCTCTTCAAGTAAAGTTTTTTATAATGTGAAGTCAAATAAACAGTGATGCATTATCACAGAATGACCGTCTCTTCGTCCGGGAACAGGCTGATCAGAGAGTGGGTTTCATCATTTTCCATCTGTGCCCGTGCTGAACAGTTTGTGGTATTTATATCCTCTCCCCTCCGCCTCTGCCCTCCTAATGGCAAAGCCACCGGGAGCAGGACTGACAGATCCAAACAGCAGGCAAAAATAAGAGGAGCACCACAAAGACTAACAAACCCGGACTCTTTCTTTCACTTCTTCATTGTCAACTTTTTTGCTCAGCTCATCCGCTTTTGGCTGCTCCCAAAACTTCATGAAGATCATACCTGGTACAGTAGACTCGTGTGTGTGTCTGTATGTTGTTTGTGCGTAAAACTCTGTAGGTTTTAGGGTGTTGACATGCATCGATCTGTTGCGTATTTAACCCTTGTGTGCTGTTGGGGATATTTTCATCCATGCTTCGAGGCTTAATTTGCCCATGACTTTCTCTGTGTTTCAGCAAATGGAATGATTTTTGTTGTCAAATCTTATTTTGGCACATATTTTGGGAAATGCTTTGAATTTTTTTAAAAACTCAACAATACACTCGAATTGACTACCCTTTGGTTATGTTGGGGGCTGTTTTTGCCCCATTGACTTCCATCATAATGGCACTTTTTGATTGTGAATCCAGGACACCATATAATCATGCATTCTTGATTGTTGGTGGTTTTCCCTGTTGGGAAGAGGTTAAATGTGTAATTTGTACTGTTGATTATCAGTTACAGTGCAAAAAGAGCTTTGTTTATGGCTTTTATATGGAGAATAGTGTGTGTATAAGTGTTTGGCAGTGTAAGAGAGACTTTTGCGCACTTACCTTGATATGTTTGAGAAAATAAAGATCAAGCAGCTCAGCTCTCAGAACATAGTAAACATACAGTAGTAAGTGTATTTAGGCACACACACACTATAATCTGTTGTTTTACTCCACAGAACTCCATATAAAAGCCAGAAACTGCTTTGCACAGGCCTATCTAAAGGGTTAATTCTGCCAACTGATGATCAACAGTACAAATGACCCATTTGACATCTTCCCAACGTGGAAAACCACCAACGATCGAGAATTCATGATTATGGTGTGTCATGGCTTTGCAATCCAAAAATTGGTTATAATGGAAGTCAATGGGGCAAAAACAGCCCCCAACATAATGAAAGGGTCGTAGTTAGTTAGTTAGTTAGTTAGTTAGTTAGTTAGTTAGTTAGTTAGTTTGTTTGTTTTCTGCCGTCCCATACTGGATTTGTTGTGTTTTAGTTTTGTTAGATTAGTTATATTGACTATATTTTTTTCTTTGCATTTGATGTGTTGTGAGTCTCTCTCGTCCTCCTGATAGCTTGAAGAGTCACCGTTTGCCAGGTCAGACAGCGGATATATCGTGGTAGATTTCAGTGGGCGGGTAGAAAAACAGACAAGAGTAGGATTTCAGGAGCAAATTGTTGGTGTCTGTGAGGGAATGCCTGGTGTCCTGTATCTGAGCTATTTTTGAGAGCCGTAAAAATGCTCGCACCTGTCTCGCAGTCTTGAAGCAGGCTTCACTCGCACCGTGAGAATAGAAATGCTCAGGAAATGTCGCACCGTCACTCCACTGTTGAAAATGTGACGATGGTTTTTATGCTTTTAAAAGAAGTCTGCTAGCAAAAGACTGAATTTCTTTTGAACAATTAGTGGATTTTACATCAGCAACTTTCAGCAATTGTAACTGCATGTTTTGGAACAATTAGAAGTGGTGTTCAGCAATCACCAGTATGTGGTTTCAAATATTGTTAGTATTAGTAATAGTAACTTTGTTGTTTTCAAATAATAATTTTTGGTATTAATAATCTATTTAAAATTAAATTAAATTATTATTTATTTATTTTATTTTGTTTTATTTTTTTACGTACTATAAAACGTACTTATATACTTAAGTTCCATATTAAATAGGAACAATTATTTTAAAAACATAGCTAATAAAAATTGCATTTTATATGCGTTTTTAGGGAAATGTTCTATATTTTTTGTGAAATGATAAACAATATATCATTACATTATTTATTTAATTTTATTTACTTACTTTAAACCTTACTTAACTACAGTCAAAGGCAAAATTATGATCCCTGCTGTGAAATTAAAATAATTTAAAAAATATTTCCATTAATCATAAATTTGATTTATGCACAAAATATTTATGACAGCGTTTTTTTCCATATTAAATAAATAAATTATTTTAAAACATAGCTAATGAAAATAGCGTTTTATAGGGAAATATTGTTACATTTTATATATATATATATATATAAATTATATATAAATTAATTATTTATTTATTTATTTATTTATTTTTAGGTTACTTAATATAATACTTACCTATATATAGCTAAGGGCAAAATTATGAGTCCTACTATTACATTTAAATTATTTTTCGAATATTTTCTCGAAGTGATGTTTAACAGAGCAAGGAAATATTTCACACTATTTCTTCTTCTTCTTCTTCTTCTTCTTCTTCTTCTTCTTCTTCTTCTTCTTCTTCTTCTTCTTATTATTATTATTATTATTATTATTATTATTAGTAGTAGTAGTAGAAGTAGTAGTAGTAGTAGTAGTAGTAGTAGTAGTTCTAGTAATAGTAGTAGTAGTAGTAGTAGTAGTTCTAGTAGTAGTAGTAGTAGTAGTAGTAGTAGTAGTTCTAGTAGAAGTAGAAGTAGTAGTAGTAGTAGTAGTAGTAGTAGTAGTTCTAGTAGAAGTAGTAGTAGTAGTAGTAGTAGTAGTAGTTCTAGTAGAAGTAGTAGTAGTAGTAGTAGTAGTTCTAGTAGAAGTAGTAGTAGTAGTAGTAGTAGTAGTAGTTCTAGTAGAAGTAGTAGTAGTAGTAGTAGTAGTAGTTCTAGTAGAAGTAGTAGTAGTAGTAGTAGTAGTAGTAGTTCTAGTAGAAGTAGTAGTAGTAGTTCTAGTAGAAGTAGTAGTATTAGTAGTAGTAGTTCTAGTAGTAGTAGTAGTAGTAGTATTTCTAGTAGAAGTAGTAGTATTAGTAGTAGTAGTAGTAGTAGTAGTTCTAGTAGTAGTAGTAGTAGTAGTAGTATTTCTTCTACGTAAAGTCTTATTTATTTTAGTTTTGGTGGAATAAATGCATTTTTTAAATTTCTAAATAATTTTTAAGGTTTTATTATTAGAAATAAGTATTTTTTTTCTCTCGATTGTTTACAGAACAATTCTGTTGTCCAATGACTTGCCTAATTAACTTGCCTAGCTAATCTAAATCTAACCTACTTAAGCCTTTAGATTACACTTTAAGCTGAATACTAGTATCTAGTGTCTTAGTAAAATATCAATAATAATGTATTCGTATTTTGTAATAAAGTGTTGTGAAAATAAAATAAAAGTACCGTTCAGCCCTGGTTTGAATGTCATTGGTATGAAGGAATGCAATTACTTTACTTATTACTTTCACCATTGCCTTTGGGCGCATCATTACTAGTGAATTGATTACATTCTTCAGCTAGTTTATCCTGAGAGACGAGTAGTGTGTTGAGCTGTCAGACTAAACAGGTTCTGTCAACCTTGCTGTCGTGTTAAATGATCAAACGCACCGCGAGAGTTAAGATGCGTTTAAGTGGCATTTAAGTGACATTAAATGTTTGTGCTTATAAGTTATTTCACTTTAAAGGCTATGAAAACAACTGAACGTGAAATAACTTAACGGACGCACAGGAGCTGTAGAGAAATGCTCATTTTAGAAGAACATTTCAATTGTTTTTGGTTGTATTTTATAATTAAGGACAGATTTATTAGCCCTCCTGAATTATTAGCCCTCTGTATATGTCTTTCCCTAATTTCTGTTAAACGAAGGGAAGATATTTTCAACACATTTCTAAACATAATAGCTTTAATAACTCATTTCTAAAAACTGATTTGTTTTATCTTTGCCATGATGATGCCATGTTTTTCAAGATACTAGTATTCAGCTTAAGTGACATCTAAAGGCTCAACTAGGTTAATTAGGTTAACTAGCCAAGTCATTGTATAACATTGGTTTGTTCTGTAGACAACTGAGAAAAATATTGCTTAAGGCGACTAATAAATTTGACCTTAAAATGCTTTAGGGTTTAAAAAAGGGGTTAAAAAATAAAACAATAAAACAAATAAGACTTTCTCCAGAAGAAAAAATATTATAGGAAATACTGTGAAAAATTCCTTGCTCTGTTAAACATCATTTTGACCTCAACTGTATAATGAAACACAGCTGAAGCTGAAAGACATTTGCAGGTATGTTTTCTTAAAGAAGGAGACTTGAGTGTGAAGGAATGATAAAGAAATGCAGAAGTGACAAGGTAAAACAAAGGAAACTTCATTCAATCAGAAGAAGAAAAGAGAAAGTTGAAGGGTTAGTTCATCCAAAGATGAAAGTTCTGTTATTAATTAGCTCATCCTCATGTCGTTCTATTTCCCTTAGACCTTCGTTCATCTTTGAAACACAAATGAAAGTATGTTAGATGAAATCGGAGAGCTCCCTCGCAATGTTATAATAGTTTTGGATTTTTCATTAGGTTATTTTTTATTTCATTTTGACTTTTTGTTTTTTAAATTCAGTTATTAATTCGTTTTTAGAGGAACAGTTGTAGTCAGAATTATTAGCCCCCTTTGAATTTTTCTTTCTTTTTTAAATATTTCCCAAATGATGTTTAACAGAGCAAGGAAATTTTCACAGTATGTCTGATAATATTTTTTCATCAGGAGAAAGTCTTATTTGGTTTATTTCGGCTAGAATAAAAGCAGTTTTTAATTTTTTATGAACCATTTTAAGGTCAAAATTATTAGCCCCTTTAAACTATATTTATTTTCAATAGTCTACAGAACAAACCATCGTTATACAATAACTTGCCTACTTACCCTAACCTGCCTAGTTAACCAAATAACCTAGTTAAGCCTTTTAATGTCACTTTAAGCGGAAAAAGTGTCTTGAAGAATATCTTGTCAAATATTATTTACTGTCATCATGACAAACATAAAATAAATCAGTTATTAGAAATGAGTTATTAAAACTTTTATGTTTAGAAATGTGTTGAAGAAAATCTTCACTCTGTTAAATAGAAATTGGGGAAAAAATAAACAATGGGGCCAGGGGCGTTGCTAGACATAAAGCTCTACTGGGGCACGTACCCCCTTGCCCCATATACATATATATATATATATACATATATATATATATATATATATATATATATATATATATATATATATATACACATACATACATACATACATACATACATACATACATACTGTCACGATCCGATAAGGGGAAAAAGGGAGCGAGGACTCAAATGCATAAACAGAATGATTTATTAATAAAAAAATAAAATAAAACAACAACAACAAAAACCACCCCGAGGGGGAAAACACTAAACTATAACAAACAGAGAAACAAACTTGGTTGGGGTGACAAGACAAGGCTGGAGCTGGAACACGGGGGAAGTCTAGACAACATATGATGCGATGACGAACTGGCACAGGACAGCAGACATGAGGAGAATATAAGCAGGGTTAAATTAATACACAACAGATGAACATAATTAACTAATAATGGGTTAACAAGGAGGGTGGGACTAGACAATAGACGGGAGAGCACCTGACACAAGGAGACAACACAAGCCAGGTGCTCACATTAAACAAGACTAGAACACGCAGCCAATGAGAGAACTCATTAACCGCGTGTTCGTATGACAAGACACAAAGCACACAACAAAAGCACGCGACCCATGTAAACACAGAGCCACGTGCTTTGACAACAGACGCAAGACACGAGCACACGATAAGTGAACACCTTACCGTGCGCTCACATAAATGCAACGCGCATGTTTCATCTCAGCGCCAACCAAAACCGAAACCAACAAGACGGAGACGTTGAGAATGAAACAGCGCGATGCTGACGAAACAAAACAAACACGAGTACAAGAGCGCGCGTCCCAAGGACGCGCAGACCCCGCGCACCCGCGTCAAGCGGGAGCGCGCACGGTCCGCGCGCACCTTTGATGACGCGCACCCAGACAATGACAAAACAAGTGCTCGACCCAAGAAAACTCGAGCCGAGCACTACAGGACAAGACAAAACAGAGCTAGTGTCCGGACTCTGCCACCAAAACAAGAATTTACAAGACCAGAGTGGCAGAACCCTGACACTAGCCCCCCCCCCAAAAGGGAACATCCAACAAGGTACAAGACAAACAAGAAACACCACAAGACAACAAAACAGGCAACATCAACAAACACAAGACAGGGAAGTGAACAGGCAAGACAACATAAAGGGGGGGAGGGAGGGGAGCCATGCCAGACCCAACAAAACGAACAAGGGAGGGATGGGAGGGCAAGACCAGGGAGTGACAGGAGGTACAGTCCAGGGCGGGACCAGAGGGACAGTCCAGGGCGGGTTCAATGGGTCAATAGCCCCGGCAGGAAACCAGGGCTGAGCCGGAGAGTCCGTCCAGGGTGGTAGAGGGGCACACCAGGGAGGAGCAGGAGGGACGACCCAGGGACAGTCTGTCAGGGGAGACAAGGCAGGTTGCCTGATGGGAGCCAGCAGGGCTGGAGGCCTGTGGGGAGCCGGCAGGGCTGGGGGCGGCTTGACTGAAGGCCTGAAGGGTGCCGACTGGACAGGAGGCCTGTGGGGAGCCGGCTTGACTGGAGTCGGCTTGACTGAAGGCCTGCAGGACGCCGGCTGGACAGGAGGCCTGAGGGGAGCCACCAAAGCTGGAGGCGGCTTGACTGAAGGCCTGAGGGGAGCCACCAAAGCTGGAGGCGGCTTGACTGAAGGCCTGAGGGGAGCCGGCTGGACAGGAGGCCTGAGGGGAGCCACCAAAACTGGAGGCGGCTTGACTGAAAGCCTGAGGGGAGCCGGCTGGACAGGAGGCCTGTGGGGAGCCGGCAGGACTGGAGTCGGCTTGACTGAAGGCCTGCAGGGCGCCGGCTGGACAGGAGGCCTGAGGGGAGCCACCAAAGCTGGAGGCGGCTTGACTGAAGGCCTGAGGGGAGCCGGCTGAACAGGAGGCCTATGGGGAGCCAGCAGGGCTGGAGCCCTATGGGGAGCCGGCAGGGCTGAAGCCGGCTGGACAGGAGGCCTGTGGGTAGCCGGCAGGGCTGGAGCCGGCTGGACAGGAGGCCTGTGGGGAGCCGGCTGGGATGAAGGCCTGCGGGGGGCCGGCAGGGCTGGAGCCGGCTGGACAGGGGGCCTGTGGGGAGCCGGCTGGGGTGAAGACCCGTGGGGAGCCGGCTGGGTTGGAGGCCCGTGGGGAGCCGACAGGGCAAGGAGCCGGGCTGGGGCCGGCAGGGCAAGACGTCTGGATGGTGCCGGCAAGGCAAGGAGCTGGGCTGGGACCGGCAGGGCAAGACGTCTGGATGGTGCCGGCAAGGCAAGGAGCCGGGCTGGGACCGGCAGGGCAAGACGTCTGGGTGGAGCCGGCAGGGCTAGACGTCTGGGTGGAGCCGGCAGGGCTAGACGTCTGGGCGGTGCCGGCAGGGCTAGACGTCTGGGTGGTGCCGGCAAGGCAAGACGTCTGGGTGGTGCCGGCAGGGCAATGAGCCACGCTGGGGCCGGCGGGGCAAGACATCTGGGTGGTGCCGGCAAGGCAATGACCGGGGCTGGGTCCGGCAGGGCAAGACGTCTGGGTGGTGCCGGCAAGGCAATGACCCGGGCTGGAGCCGGCGCGAAGCGGCGCTCTGGGGCTCGAGCCGACACTGGCGGGCGCTCTGGGGCTGGAGCCGACACTGGCGGGCGCTCTGGGGCTGGAGCCGACACTGGCGGGCGCTCTGGGGCTGGAGCCGACACTGGCGGGCGCTCTGGGGCTGGAGCCGACACTGGCGGGCGCTCTGGGGCTGGAGCCGACACTGGCGGGCGCTCTGGGGCTGGAGCCGACACTGGCGGGCGCTCTGGGGCTGGAGCCGACACTGGCGGGCGCTCTGGGGCCGACACTGGCGGGCGCTCTGGGGCTGGAGCCGCAGCTTGGGCAGCCCTCTTTCTCTGCAACCTCCGTTTACTTGACCGAGTCAGAGGAGGGTCATGAGCTGAACTCGTAGAGGGAGGGGTGCAGTGTTCGCCGCAATCAGCTGGAGGGGGTGTGAGGATCTGCCAATCTTTACGATGGTGGAGGTAAAGCGAGAAGCCCCAGAAGTCTAACACCCCAAGCTGATCCATCTCCCACTGTGGCAGGGGTTCATCGAGACAGAGATTGAAAGCCTCCTTCAAGGTAGAGTCATCAAACTCAAGCCCCCTAGCATAAGTCCAAAAAGTCTGGGCAAAGCTTCCTACTTCAAGACCTTGCTGACGGGCTGACATCAGCCCCTGAAGGCGCCTCTGTCTCTCCTCTGCTGTGGTGGGTGGGAGGATAATAATACTCATCCTGTTTGCTGAGTCCTCTGTTGGCCAGTTCGTACTGTCACGATCCGATAAGGGGAAAAAGGGAGCGAGGACTCAAATGCATAAACAGAATGATTTATTAATAAAAAAATAAAATAAAACAACAACAACAAAAACCACCCCGAGGGGGAAAACACTAAACTATAACAAACAGAGAAACAAACTTGGTTGGGGTGACAAGACAAGGCTGGAGCTGGAACACGGGGGAAGTCTAGACAACATATGATGCGATGACGAACTGGCACAGGACAGCAGACATGAGGAGAATATAAGCAGGGTTAAATTAATACACAACAGATGAACATAATTAACTAATAATGGGTTAACAAGGAGGGTGGGACTAGACAATAGACGGGAGAGCACCTGACACAAGGAGACAACACAAGCCAGGTGCTCACATTAAACAAGACTAGAACACGCAGCCAATGAGAGAACTCATTAACCGCGTGTTCGTATGACAAGACACAAAGCACACAACAAAAGCACGCGACCCATGTAAACACAGAGCCACGTGCTTTGACAACAGACGCAAGACACGAGCACACGATAAGTGAACACCTTACCGTGCGCTCACATAAATGCAATGCGCATGTTTCATCTCAGCGCCAACCAAAACCGAAACCAACAAGACGGAGACGTTGAGAATGAAACAGCGCGATGCTGACGAAACAAAACAAACACGAGTACAAGAGCGCGCGTCCCAAGGACGCGCAGACCCCGCGCACCCGCGTCAAGCGGGAGCGCGCACGGTCCGCGCGCACCTTTGATGACGCGCACCCAGACAATGACAAAACAAGTGCTCGACCCAAGAAAACTCGAGCCGAGCACTACAGGACAAGACAAAACAGAGCTAGTGTCCGGACTCTGCCACCAAAACAAGAATTTACAAGACCAGAGTGGCAGAACCCTGACACATACACTATATATATATATATATATATATATATATATATATATATATATATATATATATATATATATATATATATATATATATATATATATATATAATACACTATTATTCACTATTATTTTGAAGAATAATTATATAATAATAAGAATACTTTTATGTATATTATATTTATTATAAATAAAAGTATTCTTATTATTATACAATTATTCTTCAAAATAATCTTAAATGTAACTGGAAAACAATGTTAAGACAACTGGAGTGATGCTAAGATCATTTAAGAAATTACTTTTGCGTAAATATTAATTTGATTTGAATGAAATTCTATAGACAATTCAATAAAATACAAAAAAAAAAAAAGATGTGTTATAGGATTATCTGTTGTAGACTTGACACATGGCAGATAATTAGGTTTAAGTCTTACCTCCCTGACTCGTCATCCCTCCTTTTTCAGGAGGCATGCTTAGTAAGATCACCATCATATTGTTTAAACTTTAGTTTTGTCCACTTGCAAAATAAAAAAGGCTGTTACGCCGGTTTTACAACGCATGAGCGGCGCGTAACAAGCAGGTAGCCTGCTTTTTTGGCGTGCATGTTTACTACCAGGACTCTGAGAAGAAGAACAGCGCGTGCGAGAGGCGCGCGTGTTCTCTGCACACATGCGGAGATGCGTCAGTTTGCTTTTTGATTACATTGCTTTCACCAGCGTTGGTTCAGTTGCACATAGAGAATAATGTCTTTATTTCGGAATTACCACTCTTAATAAATAAACTTGCATATGAATTAAATCATATCTCAATGCATTTACTGGGGCACTGGAGATTTTCACTGGGGCACGTGCCCCAGTGAATTGGGTCCAGCGACGCCCCTGAATGGGGCGAATATTTCTGACTTCAACTGTAGATTTACTAGTTTTTATAAGTTTTTATATTTTGAAGTTGCTCAGTTTTAGTTTAGTTTTTATTAGTTTCAATTTTAGTTTTAGTTTTTTCTAAATTAGGATATTTGTTAGGTGCAAAGATTTTACTCTCTTTAATACAGACATGCTCTGTTTTGAAACCTTTTAAACGTTATAAAATTAATTATTGAGGTGCAGCTGATCACAGAGAGTTGTAACATGTTTTAATCCCAGTTTCTTTGCAAAGAAAAGTTCTGTGGACATGTGTATACATGTTATAATAGAGACATGGTGCCTGTCAATCAAATCGGTGGGCGGGGAAAACCACACTCCTACATCACGTTGTGGTGGGCCTTAAAATCACTGGGATTTGGATCCTACTTTAACGTCAGGAAATTTAAAAAAAAAGAGAGTTGTGTTTCTATCACTGTGGACACACTATACCTACACACAGTTCTGTCCAAACAGCTTACAAAAGTTGATTTTGCATCATAGGTGGCCTTTAAATGCAAATGAGATTGTGCTCTTTTCAAAAGAGGACGGCGTTACAAATGCATATGCATCAGCATAGTGGCAGATTTACAACACGACTAACGTTATCTGTGAAAAAATGAAAATGTCAAATAAAGTATCCCAGAAGATCTATGGAAAAGGCAGTCTATGGAGACTACAGTGTTCAATTGTGCATCCCAAAACTCCACATTTACAATCCTCTTAGTCGCTGACATTATATTCAGCAGGTGAAAATATAATGGTGGACAGCTGCTTCTCACTCAGGGCTGTCTATGCTAATAAGGGAGAGATTGTCACTAGTGGGCGGGGCTCTCCACCTCTGATCAAAGTGTTTCTACCGACTGTTTTTATCAATGTGATTATAAAAAAAAATTAGAGGCTGACTATATTCACACACTGCAGCCACACAACTGTGTTTAAAACCCATTATAAACGTGATTTTTGCATAATAGGTCCTCTTTAGGGTATAGTTGTAGAGATGGAGGTCTGTTTGAAGTAGAAAGGTTTCGGCAGGAGTCTTCAGATGAGTGTGCGTCGCTGATGTGTTTTCCAGAAGGGTGTTGCGTTGACCTCTGCTAGCGGTTGGCTGGTGAGCTTCTGTCACTGACACGACTCTCTCAATCCTGGCATGTTTATTCTGCTTCTCCACTTGTTTGTTTGATCATAAACCTCTTATGTGCAGAGCAGGGCAGATCTTATTTCAGATGATTGCTTTATTGCTTTGTAATAAATCGGCCCCAAGCTAGTAGTTAAGTCTCTGTGTTTTGTTTGTGTGTGTGTGTGTGTGTGTGTGTGTGTTTTGACAGTATTTTATGACTGCTGAAGGTGTGTTGGTTTTGACCTTATTTTCCACTTTTTCCACTGATGAGGTTGACTTATGAGACATTAGCCCTTAGATGCTGATTAATCAGGTCAGTCATTTAACGACAAACATGTGCACAGTATGCATTTGGGGAAAAAATTGTACAATTGTTTAAATATTGAACACTTACTATAGTGTCGGTATAAAATACATGTTTGCATAAAATAATATTTTTCACAATTATCATTTTAATAGTTTAGTGATTGATTTATGTGACATCCGCATAAAGTAAATGAAGGATCGCTGAAAATAAATAATGTACTTTGCATTTATTTATTTATTTATTTATTTATTTATTTATTTATTTATTTATTTATTTATTTATTTATTTATTTATTTATTTGTTTGTTTGTTTGTTTGTTTGTTTGTTTGTTATATTTATTTATTTAATCATTCATTTATTTATTGAATCATTTGTTTGTTTGTTTATTTGTTTTATTTATTTATTTATTGAATCATTTATATATTTATTGAATCATTTGTTAGTTTATTTGTTTTATTTATTTATTTAATCATTTATTTATTTAATCATTTGTTTGTTTATTTATTTTTTTATTTTTTTATTTAATCATTTATTTATTTAATTAATCATGTGTTTGTTTATTTGCTTATTTATTTAATCATTTGCTTGCTTGTTTATTTCTTTTGTTTAATCAATTGTTTGTTTATTTGTTTATTTATTTAATCATTTATTTATTTAATCATTTGCTTGCTTGTTTTTTTGTTTAATTTATTTAATCAATTGTTTGTTTATTTGTTTATTTAATCATTTATTTATTTATTTAATAATTTGCTTGCTTGTTTATTTGTTTTATTTATTTAATCAATTGTTTGTTTATTTGTTTATTTGTTTAATCATTTATTTATTTATTTAATTAGTTGTTTGTTAGTTTTTTATATTAATTAATTTTTTTTATCATTTGTTTGTTTATTATAAATTTTTTTATTTAATCATTTATTTATTTATTTAATCATTTTTTTTGTTTTATTTAATCATTTATTTATGTGTTTATTTAATAATTTGTTTATTTGTTTATTTATTTACCTATTTATTTAATCATGTATTTATTTTTTTAATCATTTCTTTGTTTATTTTGTTTATTTATTTACTTATTTATTTATTTAATCGTTTGTTTGTTTATTCATGTATTTATTTAATCATTAGTTTGTTTGTTTTATTTATTTATTCATTTAATAATTTGTTTATTTATGTATTTATTTATTTATTTATTTATTTATATATCGTTTGTTTATATGTTTTATTTATTTATTAATTTGTTTGTTTGTTTGTCTGTTTATTTATTTATTTGCACTCATATATTAACATTAATCTAGCTAATCTAATAATATACATTAATAATGCAAGTGTCATAAAATGTAGGATTGCATGAAGTAAAACTAATGCTATTTTATTTTATGAATATTAAAATGAAAACATCTAATAATAATAATAATGACATAGGCGAGGCTGTACTTTCACTGTAATTCATAACTTTGAATTGCAAATGACATCAAAACTTTGAATAACAAATGGAAGTCGAGAGGCTCAGTTTTTCCACGAGTGCAATAAATAAGTACATCTGAGTACATCAGAAACAGTTCTGTGTGTATTTCCAAGTCAAATCCATAATTCTCAGACATATCGCAGGACACAAACTCACAGCCTGATGTAAACATGAGGCCGGTGTGTGGATGTTGTGTTGTTGTATTTTGTGTTATTGTGGATATTGTGTGTGGATATTGTGTTAATATTTATATCGAGTTATTGTCAGCACAGCTGTTTAGACTGACACCGACACAAACACAAGTAGTCATGTGTGTTGATTGGGATATTGTGTTATTGTGGATATTGTGTGTGCGTGGTTATTGTGGATATTCTGATATTGTGTTATTGTGGATATTGTGTGTGGATATTGTGTTAATATTTATATTGAGTTATTGTCAGCACAGCTGTTTAGACTGACACCGACACAAACACAAGTAGTCATGTGTGTTGATTGGGATATTGTGTTATTGTGGATATTGTGTGTGTGTGGTTATTGTGGATATTCTGATATTGTGTTATTGTGGATATTGTGTGTGGACGTTGTGTTATTGTGGATATTGTGTTATTATAGGTATTGGGATATCTATATGAGTGTGTGGTTATTGTGCATACTAAGATAATGTGTGTGGCTGTTGTGTTATTATTGATATTGTGATGATTATGTGTGAGTATTGTGTTATTGTGGACAGATATTGCGTTATTATAGATCTTGTTTGTGGATATTTTGTATATTGGTATATTTGTGTGTGGATATTGTGTTATTGTGGATATTGTGGTTAGATACTGTATTATTGTGTGCCGATACTGTGTTGTTCATGGATCAGCAGGTCTTACAGGAGACAACATAAAGAGCTCTGACCTGATTTATGATCCTTCATGGACCAAAGGGATTCGTTCCGCTGTTATTTTTAGCCCTTTCACTCATTACTGAGATTTCACAACATACTGTTGATCATCTTAACTTTGCCTTAATTACGTGCATTTATTAGTAATTCCACTCTGCTAAACTCCTCTATTCTCTTTGATGCAGTGATTTTGTTTTAATAACACTTGACATGTTTTATCACTCATAATTCCGTGTTAATTGTGATCTGGTTTATTACGGAATCAGATGATCACTGTGAACTTTGTGCAGTAGAGTAACTGTTAAAGTCATATCAAGTCACTTTTATCTGTATTTAGGGCAACATTTGGATGAATAGAATAAAAACATGTTTTATTTTTTAAATTAACTTATAAATATTTAATGAGAGATATTGTTGGGAGATCTGAGATCGTGAGCTAGTTGTATTTGCTTCTGTTGATTCAATCTATTCACATTAGCAGGACTTATTTCCACATCAAATACAGTTTAATTAAGTTGTGTATTAAAACTTACCCATGATGCTGGACAGACAACTTGACGAATCAGAGATTGAGGCTCCGCCCCATCCCATGATGATAAAATCGAGTCAGCTTCTCTAAAATACTTACAAATATTTATAAACAACAATGGAAAAATCTACTCCAAATGAGTCAACATATTGCCCCAATATTTTCAGAGTTAAGATAACACTCCTAAGAGAGTTAGCAGTTAAAAAATAACTGGTCTACACTACTGGGAGTTGATTGTTCCGTGACTCTAGTGTGAAGAGTGAAAATGTAACAGTTTAACAGAGAGAATTTAACACTAGTCTAGTTAGTAAACATTACAATACTCCCGAGTGATAGTTAAACTTACATAGGGCAAAAAAACATCACAATTATGTTATTAATCATTTCTATTAACAAAACACGTCAACAGCCAGCACTACAAATTGACAAGGGTTTAAAAAATGGGATTGCTTTTATGTTCAATTAAGATTTTTGGTCAAGTGAATGTTGGAAATAACACCATCAAGTGTTGATTTCAACACTACTCTGAAATGCTTTGACACCGAGAATTTAACACTGATGAATTTGCTGTGAAGGGTTAGGATTAGGAGTGGGTAATTTCAAGGTTAGGGTTGGGATTAGGGGTAGGGATAGGGTTAGGATTAGGGGTAGGGTTTGGGCAGGGTGAGGTTAGGTTTAGGATTAGGGGTAGGGTTAGTGTAGGGTTAGGATTAGGGGTAGAGGTGGGGTTTGGATTAGGGGTAAGGTTGGTGTAGGGTTAGGGTCAGGAGTAGGGGTGGGTGCATGGTTGAGGTTAGGGGTAGGGTCAGGGCAGGGTTTGGATTAGGGTTAGGGGTAGGGTTAGGTTTAGGATTAAGGGTGGGTTAGGGCATGGTTGCGGTTATGGGTAGGGTCAGGGCAGGGTTTGGATTAGGGTTAGGGGTAGGGTTAGGTTTAGGATTAAGAGTGGGTTAGGGCATGGTTGAGGTTATGGGTAGGGTCAGGGCAGGGTTTGGATTAGGGTTAGGGAATGGTTAGTTTTAGGGGTAGGGTTAGGGCCTAGTTGAGGTTAGGAGTAGGGTTAGGTTTAGGATTAAAGGTGGGTTAGGGCACGGTTTAGGATTAAGGGTGGGGTAGGGGATGGTTAGGGCAGGGCAGGGTTTAGATTAGGGTTAGGGAACAGTTAGTCTTAGGGGTAGGGTTAGGGTCTTGTTGGGGTTAGGGGTAGGGTTAGGTTTAGGATTATGGGTAGGGTTAGGGCATGGTTGAGGTTAGGGTTAGGTGTAGGATTAGGATTAGGGGTAGAGTTAAGCAGGTCGAACACCAGAAGCGACGCGCAGTGTCGCCCCACGCAGCGCCATGCATTTTAGAATTCTAAACAGGTTTCTATCAGGGTACACACACTGCAAGTCAGCGGCTGTCCGCAGCTACCAGCCACGACTCAGGACACTGTTCACATTCCTTCCGCGCCACAGAGCGCCATCTGATTAGTTTCATGTTAAATATCATGCGAATGTGCATGTCTGGTGTGTGATACATTTAACTGTCATGTGCGCGTCGTGTCGCAGTGCCGAGCGGCGCTTCTGGTGTGCATCCTGCTTTAGGGCAGGGGAACTCAACCCTGTTTCTAGAGATGTACCTTCCTGCAAATATCAGTTGCAACACATATTATACACACCTGCCTGTAATTATCAAGTGCTATTCAGGTCCTAATTAACTGATTAATGTGTTAATCATTAACATTGTTTCTGTGGATCTACAGAACAGAATTTAATCAACAATTGGTTGCATTTTCAGTACTGCACTTAACATTCGCCAACTGTATTAATATGTATAAGTTAACTAGCAGGCCTATTAGCTATTACTAAGGTGAGGTCCAAGGACAGGTTTAGGGATAGTTTACTCTATGTAAAAACTATGAATATGATAAATATATAGTATGTACATGAGATACAGGACAGTAAAATAAAGTGCTACCAATAGTTTAACATTTCCCTGTGTGTTTTCAATTTGATTGTGTCATTGGCAACTATTCACGAGATAATACTTTAATATGGTCCCTCACTTACCACAGTTACCATTTATGTCCTTTGTCCAGGTTTCAAATACTACTTTGCTTCGAATCAAAGTAGAATCCATGTAATTAGCTGTACCAATAATACTAAAGCAATTTGGAGTGTAGCGCTTTATACTTTATACCTAACACAGACATAAAGTGCAAAAAATAAAATAAAAAACAGTGTTTGCATGGACTTGAGCTTCAGCAGTGAATCACCTGGCAGTTCAGTAAGAGTGTCGACGTTACAAAGGTCATCAGTGATGATTGGATTATCCTTTGTGAGACAGACATTTCTTTCAGTCTATTCAGTTTCATTTTAAATGCCCACTGATTGGTGACAGATTTATGAGCCGTCCAATGGCTTCTCTGGATCATGGAGGCCTTTGAGCATCATTATAGCATTGACTGGGATTATTTGGCATCTTTAAGAAAGTCATCAGGAGCTCAGCGATGTCTCAGCATGTTTTGCTGTGATGGAAATATTGACCAGAGAGCTTATGGAGAGCGGGTTCAGCTCCTCTACAGAAGGATGTGTTGTGTTGGTGAGTTGATCAGGCGTGACACTGCACTTAAAGGGATAGTTCACCCAAAAATGCACTTAAAGGGATAGTTCACCTTAAAGGGATAGTTTTCAACTTTTTTAAAACTATCTTCTTTTGTGTTTTACAGTTTGAAACAAGCTACTGGTGAGTAAACGATAACAGAATTGTCATTTTTGGGTGAACTGTCCCTTTAAGCACATAGGTGTTATGTATTTTTATTCACAACTTTAACTGTTATGCAATGTCTGGCGGGTTTAATTGTCTGCTGATGAGATTATAAATCACTTAAATCACTTGACTTTGGCAGATTGCTGCCTGTTGGTTATGCAATATAATACGAGCTCACTGAACAACATACACTTACTTTTATACCTAGTGCATAAAATAATAAAACAATATGGTCACTTTATTTTAAGGTGCAATTCTTGCTATTAATAAACTAATGACTATGACTTTTAGCTTAATAAACATCTAATTTGCTGCTTATTAATAGTTATTAAGGTAGTAGTTGGGTTTAGTTCGGGATTTAGAATAAGATCATGGAGAATATGTGTTTCTAATAATAACAAGTAATAATAAGTACTAATAAACACACAAAATCTTAATTATAGGCAGGTAATAAGACACTTGTTAATAGTAAGAGGTGATTCAAAAACTGAAATGTTATTAAAATGATTTCCTAAAGCTATAAATTAAACACAGATTACTGGAGTATGGTTAACAAGAAATATATATATATTGTGATATTTATTGGTGGTGATTGCTTTTATTCTTTAGTTTAACTAATTGACTATAATATAATGTAGTATAATATAATATAATGTAATGTAATGTAATGTAATATAATTAAATTGAATTAAATTAAATTAAATTAAATTAAATTAAATTAAATTAAATTAAATTAAATTAAATTCAATTCAATTCAATTCAATTCAATTCAATTCAATTCAATTCAATTAGATTAAATTAATGCAAAATAGAACTAATTAAATTAAATTAAATTAAATTAAATTAATGCAAAATAGAACTAATTAAATTAAATTAAATTAAATTAAATTAAATTAAATTAAATTAAATTAAATTAAATTAAATTAAATTAAATTAAATTAAATTAATGCAAAATAGAACTAATTAAATTAAATTAAATTAAATTAAATTAAATTAAATTAAATTAAATTAAATTAAATTAATGACTAGAAAAGTTACTTTGATTGAACTAAAAAAATGTAAGGCAGCTAGAATATTTTACAGTGAATATGTCATTACTGTGGAAATACCCCTTTATTTTTAAGAGTGATGATAATTCATGGCCAGGTTTGCTCCTCCGATCTATTCAGATCCATAACCCCACCCTGAAAAGCCACTGCAGCCAATCGTCTGCTAGCAAAATAGAGAGAGAGAGAGAGAGAGCGTTTCTGATTGCAGGTTAGAATAAAAAGGCGGGCCATTACCTTCAATTCAGTTTAGTTGTCAGCCACAGTCATGCCATTCACTTCTATGTAGAGTATTTTATAGAGACAGTTACAGATGTAATACTACATGTGTAAATTTCTCTAGTAAATATTGTTTTGTCGCCATCTAGTGTTATAATAAATGCATAAACGCTATAACTTTTGTTTTTCCACAAAATGCGTGATCCTTAAAGGGGCAGTTCATACAAAAATGTAACTCTGCCATCATTTAGTCTTATTTCAATTGCTTCAAACCTGTTTGAGTTTCTTTCTTCTGTTGAACACAAAGGATGAAATACTGAAGTATGCTGGGAAAAAAACAGCCATTGACTTTCATAGGATTTTTTTGCTCCTACTATGGATGTCAATGGCTGCTTTTTTTCCCCCCAACATTCTTCAAAATATCTTTTTTTTTAATATTTCTTTTAATATTGTCATTTTTATGTCAATGATGCTTTTAAGGCATGAAATGAATTTAAATATATCATCGAAGTCATGCACCGCAAGACTTTTCAGAATAAATATTGCTATCCGAAACACTTTTTTGATTAATTGTATATTTAATTGAGCTTTTTCAGAAGCTAACAATACAGAACAACTACTAAACTAAGCAACAAACAAACTAAAGCATACACACACAGTATATAAAAATAAATGAATAAAATAGTAATAAATAAATAAAACAGGTGGTGACTCGGTGGCTCAGTGGTTAGCGCTATCGCCTCACAGCAAGAAAGTCACTGATTCGAGTCCCTGCTCTATTTCTTCTTTAATTATCACACAATGTTTTTGTGACCAAATAAGTGGGTTAGTTCACTCAAAAGTGAACATTTACTCACTGTTTACTCTCCCTCAAGTGGTTCCAAACATTTATGCGTTTCTTTGTTCTGTTGAACACAAAAGAAGATATTTTGAAGAATGTCGTAGCTGCACCCATTGTCTTCCTTTTTTGTGAAAGAATCTCATGAGGGAGAATAAATGATGAGTTCATTTTTATTTTTCAACTACTCTTTAATTTAATTTGCGATCAGAGGGGGTTTCAGAAATAGGGTAGCGCTTCATTTATTTTGGTTTAGTGAAGTAATGTCAGCCGCTTCCCTGAATGATCTATAAATACGGCCGTGAGTGAGTGTGTGTTCTCCGCATCTGCTGCTATGGTCACTGTGTGTTTGGACACAACTGTTCTCAGATGTCTGTCCTCTGCTCCATCAGCATCTCAGATCAGATCCGATTATTACGCAGTCAAAAGCAGAAGTGCTGTCATAGTTGTGGGCTGATCTCATTCTGCTTGTTGACTCTGTGTGTATGTTTATCTCTAAGATGATTTTTAACTGTTGTTAAACTGTTGTAGCTGTTCAGATGCCGGACACTTTGGAAAATCAGCGACTGAGGTTTAGCATTTTGTTGTAAATAACGAGCCATTGTCATGAAGCCAATGTAACACTCTAATCCAGGCATGTCCAAGCACGGTCCTGGAGGGCCGGTGTCCTGCAAAGTTTAGTTCCAACCCCAATCAGACACACCTGGGCTAGCTAATCAAGCACTTACTAGGCTTTCTAGAAACATCCGTGCAGGTGTGTTGAGGCAAGTTGGAGCTAAAATCTGCAGGACACCGGCCCTCCAGGACCGAGTTTGGACACCCCTGCTCTAATCAGTGCCAGTTCATCTTCTGTAGTGAGACACTTTTACGATTTTCACTGACAAAACTGCAAAAATCTAATTTAAAAAGTAAGAAAAATAAAATGAAGTCAAATTATAAATTAATTATTAAATAAATACCCTAACTTCCCTGATTAACCTAATTAAGCCTTTAAAAAGCTGAATACTAGTATCTTGAAAAATATCTAGTCAAATATTATGCACTGTCATCATTGCAAAGATAAAACAAATCGGTTATTAGAAATGAGTTATTAAAACTATTGTTTAGAAATGTGTTAAACAGAAATGGAGGGAAGAATTATCCTGGAGGGCTATTAAATCTGACTTCAACTGTATTTGCATTGTATAACAATGGTTTGTTCTACAGACAATCGAGAATAAATATTGCTTAAGAAGGCTAATAAATTTGACCCTAAATGGTTGTTAAAAAATTAAAAACAGCTTTTATTCTAGCCGAAATAAAACAAATAAGACTTTCTCCAGAAGAAAAAATATTATCAGACATACTGTGAAAATTTCCCGGCTCTGTTAAACATCATTTGGGAAATATAAAAAAAAAAGAAAAAAAATTCAAAGGGGGGCTAATAATTCTGACTTCAACTGTATATATACATATATTTTATGATATATATTTATATATGATTCACAGGATAATTCACTATAAAAAATCCTGTTGTTGTCATTGTTGTAGAATCAAATAAACATTTCCAAAATTATTAGCCCCTTTAGGTAAATTTTTTTCAATAGTCTACAGAACAAACCATCATTATACATTAACTTGTCTAATTACCCTAACCTGCCTAGTTAACCTAATTAACCTAGTTAAGCCTTTAAATGTCACTTTAAGCTGTATAGAAGTGTCTTGAAAAATATCTAGTCAAATATTATTTACTGTCATCATGGCAAAGAGAAAAGAAATCAGTTATTAGAGATGAGTTATTAAAACTATTATGATTAGAAATGTGTTGAAAAAATCTCTCCGTTAAACAGAAATTGGGGAAAAAAATAAACAGGGAGGCGAATAATTAAAGGGGGGCTAATAATTCTGACTTCAACTGTGTGTGTATGTGTATATATATATATATATATATATATATATATATATATATATATATATATCTTTGCGTTTAAACTGAGCAAATGACACTTAGGGCCCTATCATACACCCGGTGCAATGTGGCGCAAGGCACGACACAATATTTGTTTGCTAGTGTCAGCTTGGCGCAAGAGTTGTTTTGATGTTTTGCGCCACGCTGTTTAAATAGCAAATGCATTTGCGCTCATATGTGCGCCCATAGGCGTTCTGATCTAAAAAAAGGAGGCATGTTGAGGTGCATTGCTGTTGCGTTGCTATTTTGAGGAACTTAAATAGACTATATATAGATATATAGATCATATCAAAGCTGGTCTATTGTCCAGCGCAGAGTGCGTTAGTTATGCGCCTCGCTTACACATTGCTTAATACAAACAGGATGTACAGCAATACGCAAATATCTTTACATATGAAAAATAAGTAAAATATTGAGGATATATATAGGATATAATAAGGATATGTATAGGATATAATAAGGATATATATAGGATATAATAAGGATATATATAATATATAATAAGGATATATATAGGATATAATAAGGATATATATAGGATATAATAAGGATATATATAGGATATAAAAAGGATATATATAGGATATAATAAGGATATATATAGGATATAATAAGGATATATATAGGATATAATAAGGATATATAGGATATAATAAGAATATATAGGATATAATAAGGATATATATAGGATATAATAAGGATATATATAGGATATAATAAGGATATATATAGGATATAAAAAGGATATATATAGGATATAATAAGGATATATATAGGATATAATAAGGATATATATAGGATATAATAAGGATATATATAGGATATAATAAGAATATATATAGGATATAATAAGGATATATATAGGATATAATAAGGATATATATAGGATATAATAAGGATATATATATAGGATATAATAAGGATATATATAGGATATAATAAGGATATATATAGGATATAATAAGGATATATATAGGATATAATAAGGATATATATAGGATATAATAAGGATATATATAGGATATAATAAGGATATATATAGGATATAATAAGGATATATATAGGATATAATAAGGATATATATAGGATATAATAAGGATATATATATAGGATATAATAAGGATATATATAGGATATAATAAGGATATATATAGGATATAATAAGGATATATATACAGTAGGATATAATAAGGATATAATAAGGATATATATAGGATATAATAAGGATATATATATATAGGATATAATAAGGATATATATACAGTAGGATATAATAAGGATATATATAGGATATAATAAGGATATATATAGGATATAATAAGGATATATATATAGGATATAATAAGGATATATATACAGTAGGATATAATAAGGATATATATAGGATATAATAAGGATATATATAGGATATAATAAGGATATATATAGGATATAATAAGGATATATATAGGATATAATAAGGATATATATAGGATATAATAAGGATATATATAGGATATAATAAGGATATATATAGGATATAATAAGGATATATATAGGATATAATAAGGATATATATAGGATATAATAAGGATATATATAGGATATAAATATAAAGGATTAAAATATTACAAAACATATTATTTTCTAGCCTACATAAATATAAAAACCATACTCTCATGCCTTCTTCATCTCTGAGGGCTTTTTCAGTTTATTCAATACAATTTGCTTTTGTATAATGTTATCATTATTAGCAGTATTATTTATTATATGCATATTTATATTTGTTTTATTAAAAACAAGCTGAGATTTGCCCACCTGTCAGGTTTTAGACCATTCAGGGCATAGCATGTGTATTAGGATATAACACACTTCGTTATTATTGTTCATTTATTCCTTTGCTGGAAATTAGAACTGAATTTAGAAATAGTTTTGAAACAAATCTTTGCGCTTAACAAACTAAATTAATTATTTATAGGCTAATGAATGTCTGTGCTTACAAGAAGGTTCCCTATCCACGAGAGTGAAAGCAAAAGTAAACAATGAGGAGGCTCATCTCTCATTCTCACGCTGTAATGTAAATAATAAATCCATCATGTAAATAGCAAATGCGCTATGGCGCGACGCAACTGACTCTTAAAGGGAATGGGAGATGAGACTCTGATTGGTTTATTCTCAAAACTCACCTATAACTCATTAAGAAAATAAGCTCAACCCTTTTAGACCATGCACCATGGCGCAAAGCGGATTTTTCCATCCTTATATTAGCAAAAGTGGATTCAGACACGCCCTAATTGCATTGCACTCAAGCGGCAACCTCCCGCTCTCCCTCGGGAAGCCAATACGGAAGTAACTGAAACTGCAATTCATCAAAATTCCGCTAGTCCTGGCTCCATAATAGAGCAAATTGCAATTTAGCCCACTGTTAGAATGGCCAACTTTACAGCAGAAAAAAAGGTGTTTACAGCCTGGTACAAAGAACGATTTTGGTTCATATAGCTATTATTACCCTCCATGACAACTGTGAGGGGGTGAATTTTTTTATAACTCATCCATTTCCTTTATTTTAGGTTATATTAAGTTTGCATAATTAAGGGCGTGGCCACTTGAGTGACAGATAGGTCTCGCTGGTCGCCGTCACTTCACCTCAGCTGAATCCGGCAGATTAGCCGCTGATCTCGGCATATTCATCATATTTTTGTGTTGTTTTATGTGGCTTTACACAGTCAGCTGCCTTTTGGACTTATTTCTTACAATTATCAGATGATATGGGATGCTGTGTGCATTTAATTGTGCTCACAAACCGTTCACGTGGCCTCCGTTTCCCATGTGAGTAAAGTTATATACTTGTATACCATCTCTATAAATGTATTTGTTTTATTTAAGATCATTTATCATTAATATTTTTCTTTAGACATGTAAAGCACTCCAGAATGTGACA
>NC_079450.1:51380293-51385293 GCF_903798145.1 Danio aesculapii | reverse complement strand
TGGCAACAAACCCCACCTCTAAACCCAATCATCATTGGAGGATGAGCAAATTAAGCTAAATTACCCTTCAAATCAAAAAGTTACGAATTACCGTGAGATAGCGTTGGAATATCACGTGCCTCAAACGCACTTGTATTTGTTTAACAGCATGTGAAATTGTATCTTGTGGCGAGATCGATTTTAGAAACGCTTTGAGTCAGAGATTGAGATCAGTTTCATCTGCACTTTCGTTTTTGTTTGCATTATCAATTATAAACGTGTACATGCAGTCAGCTGTATTTGTGCCATACGATAGGTCAATGGATTTAAGTTCCTACTCTTACTGTTAACTAGTGGTTTACTACCTGTCTATTATTAAGATACTGTTTGTATATTAGTATTTAGGGCGGCATGGTGACTCAGTGGTTAGCACTGTCACCTCACAGCAAGAAGGTCGCTGATTCAAGTCTCGGCTGGGTCAGCTGGCGTTTCTGTGTGGAGTTTGCATGTTCTGCCCATGTTGGTGTGGGTTTCCTCTGGGTGCTCCGGTTTCCCCCGTAGTCCAAAGACATGCGCCATAGTTCAATTCAATTCAATTCACCTTTATTTGTATAGCGCTTTTACAATGTAGATTGTGTCAAAGCAGCTTCACAGAAAAGGTCATAGTAAATTGGAACAGTGTAATTCAGTTTGTAGTGTTTAAGTTCAGTTCAGTTTAGCTCAGTTCAGTGTGGTTTAAAATCACTACTGAGAGTCCAAACACTGAAGAGCAAAACCAACGATGCACAGCTCTACAGATCCCGAACCATGCAAGACAGTGACGACAGCGGAGAGGGAAAAAAACTTCACTAATTGGCAAAAGTGAAGAAAAAAAACCTTGAGAGAAACCACACTCAGTTGGGCACGATCATTTTAATTTCTCCGCTGGCCAAACGTCTTGTGCAGAGCTGCAGTCTCAGCAGCGGAGGCTGGAAGCTGGCCTCAGCGAAGACTTGTCTGTCCCTGGAGCGTCACAGGAATCAGTCTCATGTTCTCCACTCCTCCATGACCACCACAGTAGCTGCTCAGGATACGGCCTGGTCCAGGATTATGGAAACCTTGGGATCATCTCGTCGTTGGTCTTGGATCGAATCAGTGACTCTGCATAGTCTGAGGGCCTCGGGAAGAGTATCCCCAGGTGGAAATGGAGAATAAATGAATTGGTGAATTGGATGAACTAAATTGGCTGTAGTGTATGAGCTGTGTGAAGCTGTGTATGGGCGTTTCCCAGTAATGGGTTGCGACTGGAAGGGCATCCGCTGTGTAAAACATATGCTAGAATAATTGGCGGTTCATTCTGCTGTGGTGACCCCTGTTAAATAAGGGACTAAGCTGAAGGAAAATGAATGAATGAATATTAGTGTTTATAAAGTACATATTCTACATGATCTTATATCCTTAATCTAACTTAATACACAAACAATTAATACCTATTAATAAACAGCTAATTACAATTTTTATTGAGGCAAACAGGATAGTTAATGGTTTATAAATAGCAAGAATTGTAACTTAAAATGTGACCAGAACCTCTAATAATGGTATAAAATGTAAAAAAAACCATGACAAAAATGTTTTTGTTACTTTGTGAAGTTTATTTATTAACTAATTTCGAGAGGATCACATGCTTATGATTGCCTGCGGCTGGTCCCGCATTACCCAACTTATGATTCACCAATCCTAAGCCACTATAAATACCCTAAGTTCCATACGACAGCCATCTTCGTTTTGAAGAATCCCTCCTTTCACCCCTACTCCCTCTCCTGGGTGGCAAGGTGGCCCAGTGGTTAGCACTGTTGCCTCACAGCAAAAACATCACTGGTTCTAGTCCTTATCAAGCCAGCCAGCATTTCTGTGCGGAGTTTACATGTACAGTTTCACCCTGTGCTCACGTGGGTTTCCCCCAGGTCCCCCGGTTTCCTCCCACCGTCCAAATACATGCAACTTATAGTAGTCCTAGTTGACGTGCAGCGGTTGGAAATTTAAGCCACAGTCTGTATTTAACAGTGAGGCTGTTTTTGAGTCCGAATAAGCTTATTCAACTACAGAAAATGGAAAATGCCATTACTTTGATGATTTTAATATGACATGTTTAATAACGATATCAAATAATTATAGTATAATATTTAAGCTCTCGTAGCCCACCTGCAGGATCGCTGAGGCCCACTGGTGGGCCGTGGTCCACCAGTTGAGAATCCCTGAACCTGTACATTCATTCAGTCATTTCCTTCGGCTTAGTCCCTTTATTTATCAAGGGCCACCACAGCGGAATGAACCGCCAACTATTACACAGCGTATGTTTTATGCAGCAGATGCCCTTCCAGCCTCAAGTACTGGGAAACACCCATACACACTCACATTCCCACACAATTTAGTTTATCCAATTCACCTAGAGCGCATCTCTGTGGACTTGGGGAAACCGGAGCACCCGGAGGAAACCCATGCAAACACAGGAAGAACATGCAAACTCCACACAGAAACGCCAACTGACCCAGCCAGGACTTGAACCAGCAACCTTCTTGCTGCGAGGTGAAAGGGCTAACCACTGAGCAACCATGCCACCCTTAGAATTACATATCAAACAACAAGTTGAAAAGGAAAGCATTTATTTCTAATAATTTACAAATACATTTCAAATAAATGCCTTTTACGTCCTCTTTTTTTTAACCAATCAAACGTATGCGTGCTTGAATCACTATTCACCTCATTCAAATCATGAATTTGCTTTTTAAGCTTCTAATATCACCTCATTTGAAATATCCTGAATCACACTCTGTCGATAAGCTGAATATTGTTATGGGTGTTGGTTTTTTTTAGTGCCACACCTTCATACCTTCTCCTGTATCAACAGACATTTCGACGTCTATAAAACGCAGGCGTCAGCTTCCACATCCGCTATTGAGGGAATATGGCAGATATATCGTAAAACAAACACGCTCAGGTTCAGACTGTTATATTTACTGGCGAGCCTGAACATGTGATGCATTGAGAGTTTACTGTGTGGGTATGTTCATATGATGATGATAAACGCTCCGTCCTCATAATATACTCACTTTATGTCTTTATTAAAGCTTCTGCATCACCTTTTGCGTCTATAAACATTTTCCCCTGCACACATGTACAGTTGAAGACCAAATCACTAGCCCTTTCTTTATTATGTTAATATTTGGTTATTTGAAAAATATTACCCATGTGATGATTATTTTTTCAACAGGTTTTAATGCATCGATGATTATTAATTGCTAATAACTGATTTCTTTTGTCTTTATCATGATGAGAGTACAGAATATTTTACTAGATACTTTTCAAGACACTAGTATTCAGCTTAAAGTGACATTTAAATGCTTAACTAGGTTAATCAGGCAAGATTAGGGATTGGACAATAGAAGATTGGAAAACTGTTGCCTGCTCTGATGAGTCTCAATTTCTGCTGCGACATACGAAAGCATGGATCCATCCTGCCTTGTATCAACAGTCCAGGCTGGTGGTGGTGTAATGGTGTGGGGGATATTTTCTTGGCACACTTTGGGTCCATTAGGACCAATTGAGCATCATGTCAATGCCACAACCTACCTGAGTGTTGTTGCTGACTATGTTTTACCATGTGTCCATCAGCTGTATTTGTGCCATACGATAGGTCAATGGATTTAAGTTCCTACTCTTACTGTTAACTAGTGCTTTATTAGCTGTCTATTATTAAGATATTGTCTGTTTATTAGTATTTAGTGCATCATGGTGGCTCAGTGGATAGCACTGTCACTTCACAGCAAGAAGCTCGCAGCTGGGTCAGCTGGTGTTTCTGTGTGGAGATAACATGTTCTCCCCATGTTGGTGTGGGTTTCCTCTGGGTGCTCCAGGTTCCCACTCAGTCCGAACACATGTGCTATAGGTAAATTGAAGAAGCTACATTGGCCGTAGTGTATGAGTGCGCGCGTATGTGAGAAGGTATGGGTGTTTCTTAGAACTGGATTGCGGCTGGAAGGGCATCTGCCACATGAAACATGTGCCAGAATAGTTGGCGGTTCATTCCGCTGTGGCTACTCCTCTTAAATAAGGGACTAAGCCGAAGGAAAATGAATGAATGATTATTAGTATATATAAAGTACATATTTTCCATGATCTTATTTCCCTAATCATACCTAATACACAAATCCAACTACTTCTGTATTTTAAGAACTATTAATAAACAGTAAATTAAAAGTTTATAAGGGGAAGCAATTATAGTTAATATCCATGCAATATTTTTAAAATAACCAAATTTTAAAATGATCAAAAAAAAAGGGCTAGTGATTTGGTCTTCAACTGTGCATGTGTGCAGGGGGAAAAATGTTTATAGATGCAAAAGGTGATGCAGAAGCGTTAATAAAGACATAAAGTGACTAGAATGTCACCTCTAATAATGGTAAAAAATGTACAAAAATTACCATGACAAAAATGTTTTTGTTACTTTAACTTACTTTATTAAGTTAATCAGGTTTCAACTAAATTCATTTAGTTATATAAGGTTTCACTTAAAGGTCCCATGAAATTAAAATGAAGTTTTTTAGATGTTAGTACCAGTATTGTTCACCTTTAGGATATCTACAATATAAACTATAGTGCTCTCCAAAACAGTGAAGAAATTCTAGTTTAAAAGATATAAAACTGATATAAACGCGTAACGCTAGTTTGCCACCTCTGCCTAAATGGATTTAAATGCTTAACTAGGTTAATTAGGCAATATTAGGGATTGGACAATGGAAGATTGAAAAAACGTTGCCTGGTCTGATCAGTCTCGATTTCTGCTGCGGATGGTAGGGTCAGAATTTGACTTCAACAACATGAAAGCATGGATCCATCTTGCCTTGTATCAACAGTTTAGGCTGGTGGTGGTGGTGTAATGGTGAGGGTGATATTTTCTTTGCACACTTTGGGCCCATTAGTAACAATTGAGCATCATGTCAACGCCACAACCTACCTCAGTATTGTTGCTGACCATTGCCGTC
>NC_079450.1:51290293-51375293 GCF_903798145.1 Danio aesculapii | reverse complement strand
CTGAATCAGCTGTTCACTCACTCAGCGCAGCCCACATGAAAAAAAAAAGACTTTAGCAATTACTATAGTGTTTTTAAACCATACTATGGTAAAGCACTTGAATTAATCTGTTGTGGTGGTTCCATAGTTGCTATGGTAACACAACGACTATAATAAAGTACTTAAATTAATCTGTTGTGGTGATTCTCTAGTTGCTATGGTAACACAATGGCTATAGTAAACTTGAATGAATCTGTTGTGGTGATTCTCTAGTTGCTATGGTAACACAACGACTATAGTATATAAATTAATCTGTTATGATGATTCTGTAGTTGCTGTGGTAACACAACGACTATAATAAAGCACTTAAATTAATCTGTTGTGGTGATTCTATAGTTGCTATGGTAACACAGCGACTATAGGAAAGTACTTGAGTGAATCTGTTGTGATTCTGTAGTTGCTGTGGTAACAGCAATTATAGAAAAGTGCTTGAATTATTATGTTGTGGTGATTTGGTAGTTGCTATGGTAACCCAACGACTATAGTAAAGTACTTGCTTTAATCTGTTGTTGTCATTCTTTAATTGCTATGGTAACATAACGTCTATAATAAAGTACTTGAATTAATCTGTTGTGGTGATTCTGTAGTTGCTATGGTAACACAGCGACTATAGGAAAGTACTTAAATCAATCTGTTGTGGTGATTCTACAGTTGCTATGGTAACAACAACTATAGTAAAGTACATGAATTAATCTGTTGTGGTGATTCTACAGTTGCTATGGTAACAACAACTATAGTAAAGTACATGAATTAATCTGTTGTGGTGATTCTATAGTTGATATGGTAACACAGTGACTATAGTAAAGTACTTGAATTAATCTGTTGGGGTGATTCTATAGTTGCTATGGTAACAACGACTATAGGAAAGTTCTTTAATCTGTTGTGGTTGCTTTATAGTTGCTATGGTAACGCAACGACTAAAGGAAAGTACTTGAATCTGTTGTGTTGATTCTATAGTTGCTATGGGAACCCAACGACTATAGTAAAGTACTTAAATTAATTTGTTGTGGTAATTCTACAGTTGCTATGGTAACACAACGACTATAGTAAACTACTGTACATGAATTAATCTGTTGTGGTGGTTCTATGGTTTCTATGGTAACACAACGACTATAGTAAAGTACATGAATTAATCTGCTGTGGTGGTTCTATGGTTGCTATGGTAACACAACGACTATAATAAAGTACTTTAATCTGTTGTGGTGATTCTATGGTTGCCATGGTAACACAACTTTAGTAAAGTACTTGAATTAACCTGTTGTGGTGGCTCTATAGTTGCTATGGTAACACAGCCTCAAACACACAATGGAAAAACATATAAGGGAAGAAAAAATAAGCGGAAGGGAGAAATGCAGAAATTCTTCTGATCAGATTGCAGTAGTACAGATTTTTGAGACATCTATATTTTAAAAGGTGGTGCCAGAGAGGATGGCTATAATAACAATATTCATTTCATTGGCAGATAAACCTAAATTAAAAATAAATCAATAGCATGAAGATTACCTGTCATATCTGATCTTGTCCACACAGGTTATAAATCTGCATACAGATCATTTGATTATCGTTATGTATCGAATGCTGTAATTTGAACACTAAATTTATGGTTATGTTAAAGGGACAGTTCACCCACAGGTCATCCAAGATGTACAGTAGGTGACTTTCTTTCTTCAGTAGAACAATAAAGAAGATTTTGAGACTGGTCAAACAGATCTCTGTGCATGTGTCCGATGATGGTCCAACCAGGCAGGGAATTAAAGCTAATAATATTATAAATGATTTCTTACACAAACTGATCGTTTCGCTTCACAAGATCTCCATGTGTCATCAGGAGCAATGGTTATTGATTTGGATTTGTTCATTTTAACCTAAAAAATATTTCACCATTAACTTCCATTATTTGAATCACAAAGGACTATGGATTCAGTTAAAATGTTTCTTTAATGTTCTACTTAAGAAAAAAAGTCACCTACATCTTGGATAACCTGTGGGTGAGTAAATGAACAGGAAATGTTCATTTCTGAATGAACTATTCCTTTAAATTAGATTGACCTATAGCTGCTATGTATGTAAAACATTAAACATTACCTACAAGACGATTGATTTACCATGTAACCACATGTTTTCTGAGAAACTCTTTGAATGCTTGGGAGATTGCGTTACACAGTAACTACATATATTGTTCTGGAAATGTAAGGTATGGTTGGAATTACATGTTTAGGGTTAAAGTTGCAGCTGTATGGGTTAAAGTTTAGGCTCTTGCATTTGCTTAATGCTCAAGGATAAAGTTAAGAGCTACATCAAGTCCTTCAAATGTGTTTGGGTCAAAGACAATGTCCAGATTTTGTGTGTGCACCAAATTAACTGCAAGCAAAGTGCATTAATGTTTTGTATATCATGAAATGTCATGTCTTCTAGGTACATCAAATGATTCTTGTTGGATAAATATTGTTAAAGTCTGTCTAGTTCTTTTTTAAGTGAACAATTAATCTGTGCAAGATAATCCACTGGAGAAAAAGTGAGTTTTTGATAGCCTTCGATCAAAATCTGACCATCTTCTTCTGCATTTGGAGTGGTTTCTTCTTTGTTGATGTCAGTTTTAAGCTTCAACCTCAATATTTGTAGCCACGCCTCTCTTATCATTAATTTGCTAAGAGGTAATGATGCACCAAAAAAGCCCCGCCCCCCTACTTAATATTCTGTTCAGTTAAAAGTATGTCAGCATACTGAAATAAAAGTCTCAGAAACTTCCAGATCACACAGACTTTAATGTGCATCTCATTTTAAAGGGTGACTTCTGTAAATAATGGTAAATATGTATGATAGTCTCAATTCCTTTTTGTGTATAATGCAAGTTAGTTTATTAAATAGTGGACTTTAAGTGTGATAAACTTGAGCTGTAAATGTTTGCATGTCAGCAGTTAGTTTGAGACATCAGTGTATATCTTGTTGTGTTGTGTTGAAAGGGCCAGTTCATGCAAAAATAAACATTCTGTCGTCCTAAACTTGTTCCAAACCTGTTTGAGTTTCTTTCTCCCGTTGAACAGAAAAGAAGGTATACACTACCTGACAAAAGTCTTGTTGTTGATTCCAGTTGTAAGAACAACAAATAATAACTTGATTTCTAGTTGATCATTTGGAAAAGTGGCAGAGGGTCGATTTTTCTAATGAATCATCTGTTGAGCTGCATCCCAATCATCACAAATACTGCAGAAGACCTACTGGAACCTGCATGGACCCAAGATTCCTTTAGAAATCAGTCAAGTTTGGTGAAGAAAAAATCGTGGTTTGGGGTTACATTCAGTATGGGGGTGTGCGAGAGATCTGCAGAGTGGATGGCAACATCAACAGCCTGAGGTATCAAGACATTTGTGCTGCCCGTTACATTACAAACCACAGGAGAGGGCAAATTCTTCAGCAGGATAGCGCTCCTTCTCATACTTCAGCCTCCACATCAAAGTTCCTGAAAGCAAAGAAGGTCAAGGTGTTCCAGGATTGGCCAGCCCAGTCACCAGACATGAACATTATTGAGCATGTCTGGGGTAAGATGGAGGAGGCGTTAAAGATCAATCTAAAAAATCTTGATGAACTCTGGGAGTCCTGCAGGAAAGCTTTCTTTGCCATTCCAGATGACTTTATTAATCAGTGATTTGAGTCATTGCAGAGATGTATGGATGCAGTCCTCCAAGCTCACGATGGAGTCAGACACAATATTCATTCTGTTTCCACTGCAGCATGACTTTTTATTCTATACTGGACATTAGTTCTGTTAAATGACAAGACTTTTGTCCAAGCAAAGTCAGACTTTACTGTCCTAATGAAATAATTAAAAATCAAGGCATGATCATATTTTATTTAGCTAAAATAAGCGTAATATAGAGATCTTTGCCTTTCATATAAGCCATTTCTGATACCAAATGATCAACTAGAAGTCAAGTGATTATTTGTTGTTCCTAAAACTTGGATAGGTGACAAGACTGTTGTCAGGTAGTTCACTGAAGAATGCTGGGAAAAAAAACACCCATTGACTTCCATATTATTTTTAATTTCTACTGTGTATGTCGATGGCTGCTTTTTTGCCAGCATTCTTCAGAGTATCTTGTTTTGTGTTTGACAGAAGAAGGAAAAGAGTAACTTGGTGAACTGTCCCTTTAACTCTCCTGAATGAACATGACTGCTTGAGCTGAGCTGAAGGTGTGTCTGTAGTGTTCGTTGTGAGTAATGAACACTCAGGATTAAAGCCATTCTGGCTTAATGCTGAAATTCCCCAGCCCGAGGCCTCGTGATTTTCTCCTCTCCAACCCTGCGCTCTGTCTTTGCTTGACAATAGATCTGTCTAGACGCCTCCTGCAGTCATTAGTCTCCAGCTTCACCCAGAGATCTCCTTTCTCATACCTCATCAGGTGTGGTTCAGTAGTTTGGTTGGGATTTCTACACAGAGGACTCATTTAAAGGGGATGTAACATGCTCACTTTACCCAATCTCATAGTAATCCTAAGAGCCTATAGAGTAGTACTGCATCCATCTTCTCTCCAGAAAGTCTTTAGTTTTTAGTTTTTTTTGGAAGGTAAATTCAGCTTTCTGATTCTCTTGGGAAAAACAAAGCATTTGGAGGTGTGCCGTGGGCGGAGCTAATGAGTCAACAGTTCTGTGGGCGGAGCTACTGAGTCAACAGTGCTCTGGGCGGAGCTACTGAGTCAACAGTGCTCTGGGCGGAGCAACTGAGTCAACAGTGTGCAAGTGCAATAGCTTCACAGCTATCGCTTCACAGCTTCATAGCTTGTAAATCCGCGTTCTGATGTATTGCATAAGAAATGTGTGATATAAATGTCAAATTACGAATAAATATCCCTTAATTTGAAAAAAGTTCGTTTTGGACTTGTGTGATGCCAAAAAAAAAGGGAATTGCAAATGCATTTGCTGAATAAACTCTGATGTAGCAAATATTACACCCATGTGACTCCATTATGATTGCCTTGTTTACTTTTAGTTGCTAGGTTGCCAATACTACGATCAGCCACTCTAATTAGATTTTTTTTAGATGGAAAACTGGCTATAGGGACAAAAAATTAACTGCTTATTTATTGTAGATGCATGTTTTTGTATTAATGTCAAATTTGAACATCATAACAGATGAGCTGTATATAACATCATACATAATGAGCAGTATATTAGAATTGACAAAATGAGATGCAGATTTAGTTAGTTACTCTAACCATAGCAAGTGGATTGAGTTTTTGTTTTTCTTTATGCCTTTCACAGATGAACGGGACAGAGTGCAGAAGAAGACTTTCACAAAATGGGTGAACAAACACTTAATAAAGGTACATTTATGTTCATTATTTTATTTATTTATTTTTTAAAATGTGAAATAAGCAGTTTTTTGATCCTGCTCGCCTCTTCCTGTCCTGAACTATTCATGTTCAAGTGGTGTCATTATGGGGCAAGAACTTATCATTTAATCATGTAACTTTCAAAACTAACTAAATATTTTGATTTGTTATTTTATACTTGCTCTTTTAATTTTCATTTTAGCTAAAGTTTTCGTAATTTTGTTTTAATAAACGATAGTATAATGAATAACAATTTCAATATCAAAATGATATGCAACTTTCAAAATCAGTTACATATTCGGATTTGTTTATTTTAATTTGTTCTACGTTTTTAGTCATTTTGATTTAACAAATTAAAGTAGAAAACACCTAATAATTTTAATAGCAAAATAAAAAAAAATGGCTAAATATTTAGATTTTTCTATAATTGCTGTTTTATTACAAATTTTTCTAAGTATTTATGAATCAATTTAACTTCAGAGTAATTTAATTAGTTTTTTTTTTCAATAACATTTAATTTCAAGAAATGATATGCTTTCAGTTTTAATTTCAGCTAATTATAGTAACCCTGCTCAAGGCAGTGTTATTTTGTGTGTATTTTGTGAATTACAGCATGTTGAATTTTTGTGAATTGTGCTGTTGTTATTGTTTAAAAGTGCCGCCTTAAAGTTTTTTTTAACCAGTTCTCATGAATATCAGTATATTGCCCACTTCTAAAACCTGTTTGGTCACTAACACAGTTTTTAACCAGCATGCTACACACCAAATGTAGAAATGAACAGCAAATGACTTTAATATTACTTAAGGTATAATAACATTACAGCTTTCAGATGAACATGATTTCAGTTTGTTACTGTGCTGGAATTCTTTTATATAAACAGATCAGATCTTGTCCACACAGGTTGTAAATTTGCGCACAGCATTTTTATATGTCTGAACTTGTATGAATATGCAACATTATGCAATTCTGAGTGTGCCTCGCACAGGTGAGTGGGCTTGACAAACCACCTGTAAACACACTCTTTCATCTTTCTGACACTTTAAAGCTGCTGTATGTAAGTTTTTGACTCTTGTAAAGCATAAAAACACCTTAATATGTTTGCAGATATTTAAGAACATGCTAAGTGAACATTCTTGTTTATCTGAAAAACAATGCTGAAGTCAGATATTCTGCTATGAAAATGTGCATTACGTACTGGAACGGCTGTCTTTGTTTTGGTTCTTTTACTCGCCCACTGCCAGTTTAACCAATTATATTTCAGCACCTCCCATTGCCTTGTTGGAAAACAGCGTATTTCATGTAGTCAGTCAGAAAGACTGTCAAAGCATGCATCCGTGACTGAAATGCGACCTTCGGTGGACAGTAGCAGACTCTGAAATGAGACGCAGATTCAGAGTTCCACATGAGGTGGTTATTAATTAGCAAATTATATAAATATTGCAAGCGTAAACATTAGGTGAGCTGGTTACAATGTAACCCTGTGTCCTAACAACATGCTACTTGACAAGCAATTTGGCTGTTTGCACCAGACTAAACTTGACAGAAATGTAAATACAGCCATTCAGAAGCACAAAATAGTGCACTCACTGCACTCCAACAAAATGATAAGGTTTATAATCTAATTAATACATATGAAACCTCTTTAACATTATTAAATGTAGATGCTGAATCACTGATATGTGTTATCCTGCACTGAATCACAGTTCTGAAGTTTCAAATTGTTTATTTTATTTTCAAGAATTGAAGTGAACTATCTGCTGCTGCTTTCAGTAGTATGGCAATAAATGTCATGTCAAATGGCATTCAAACTCACATTGTTAGCATTTAACACTGAATAAAGCACATGAGGTGTACCTGAGGTGATTATTGTCAGTCTATCCTGTTGTTCAGCTGCAAGAAATAGCAGCCGTTTCTTATATATCAATCTGAGGAGTGCATTAGAAACAAAAACTCCTTTTAATATGAAGATATTCCTTCTATCATGTGCCTTTGCTTTTATTTAAGACACAGTTCAAATCAGCCTTAAATCAGCCTTTAGGTTTGATAGTCAGTCTCGCTCCAGTCTGGCAAACTGCGCTTGCATTTGTTTTGATCCAGGAATCCAATACCTAATTTAACAACAGGGTGTCAAACCTACATAATGCGCCTTTAAAAAACTTGCACCAGTTTACGCATTTGACCAGACACTTTCTTAAAATCACTCATTGTGCATTTCTAAGTGTGCTTCACACAGGTGAGTGGCCTTGACAAACACACTCTTTCATCTCTCTGACACTTTAACTGACGTTTGCACTGGAAATGATCTTGATCCACACAGGTTATAAATCCACGCTCAGCTTATTTATCATCATCTCTAAAACGTCTACTGTGTAGTCAGAAAGGAGGGTTATTGAACAGCCAAACAAAACATAAAAAAGATGTAGCATTGGACGAGCCTGGAGGTTATTAGCAGAAATCGAAGGCAGAAAACGAGGCAGAAAACACCTCTTTAGATCAGAAGAGAGATGATTATTAGACACAAACATGCATGTCAGGAACATCTGGAGTCAACTTGCAACTCGCATTTAATACTCTGAGAATAAACACTTGTCGGTTCAGCCAACATAGCACACGTTTATTTGCGTGCCCCCTGTTTATTTAAAAATTGTCTATTTAAATATTAAAATTTTTATTATTTATTTTATTATTATTAAAATATTTTTTGTTACAATTATTTATTTTATTATTATTTATTATTATTTTATTTCATTTAAATTTAATTCATTAAATTATTTATTATTTTATTTAATTTTTTATTATTTATTTTATTATTATTAAAATATTTTTTGTTACAATTATTTATTTCATTATTGTTTATTATTATTTTATTTTAATTTTATTAATTAAGGGCGACGCAGTGGCGCAGTAAGTAGTGGAAGGTCGCTGGTTTGAGCCTCAGCTGGGTCAGTTGGCATTTCTGTGTGGAGTTTGCATGTTCTTCCTGCTTTCGCGTGGGTTTCCTCCAGGTGCTTTCCTCCAAAGACATGTGGTACAGGTGAATTGGGTAAGCTAAAATTGTCCGTAGTGAATATGTGTGAATGAGTGTGTATGGATGTTTCCCAGAGATGGGTTGCAGCTAGAAGGGCATCTGCTGCGTAAAACATATGCTGGATATAAGCCGAAAAGAAAATGAATGAATGAGTTAATTAATTTAAATTATTTTGTTTAAAAAATATGTATTTTTGCTTTTGAATTGCATTATGGGATCTTGATATTTCATCTAATAACTTATGATGCTGAAACTTGTACTTTTATTGACATTTGTAATAGTTTGAGGTTACATTCTCTGCATTGGGGTTGCAAATTAGAGGGCAAAAAACATGGTAATAGACTGCAAGTACCCGTTTTACAGACTTAATACTATGTATATTATTTCTTGTACAAAATATTCATTCATTCATTTTCGGCTTAGTCCCTTTATTAATCTGGGGTCGCCACAGCAGAATGAACCGCCAACTTATCCAGCACATGTTTTACGCAGCGGATGCCCTTCCAGCCGCAACCCATGACTGGGAAACCTATACACACTCATTCGCACACATACATACACTATGGACAATTTCGCCTGGCTGCATGTCTTTGGACTGTGGGGGAAACTGGAGCGCCCAGAGGAAACCCACGCAAACGAGAACATTCAAACTCCACACAGGAACGCCAACTGACCTAGCCGAGGCTCGAACCAGCAACCTGGTTATAAATTGCAATATGGAATGTTGATCTCTGCTCTGTCGACTTTTTGTGTTGACAATTCAACTGTAACATTTTAGTAACAACAATATTTTGTATAGGGCAACGCAGTGGCGCAGTAGGTAGTGTTGTGAGGCGACAGCACTACCTACTGCGCCACTGCGTTGCTCTGTACAAAATATTGTTGTTACTAAAATGTTACAGTTGAATTGTCAACACAAAAAGTCGACAGAGCAGAGATCAACATCCCATATTGCAATTTATATCCATAAGCAGAAAACACATGAGGCGCAAAAGAAGACTTTTTACAGTGTATATTTTAATAGGCGCACTAATAAAATAAACTGCGTACATTTCTGAGTTGAATCAACTTTTAAAACTTAATATGACTTTAAAAATATACCTGATTAGCTTATTGAAATAAGCTAAAGTAACATAAAAGCAACAAAACATCATGTCACATATTTTTTTCATATCACAGCTACAGGGAAAACATGAAAAGTCAACTTTAAAATATATTTACCAGTAATTGACTATCTATAAAGGCCTGATAACACTTCTTCCACATTTCAAATAAAAATATTGTTATTTAAAGTCTTTTTTAGTATACAATTATCATTTTACAGTTATTAATTTGTCCAGTGAAATACACGCCCTTAATATCTAAGGCTCTGTATGTATTTCTAGTCAAAGACTGATGTTTAACTTGGACGAACAGATCACAGATGAGCACTGAGAGCTCAGTTTACTCTGTGGTTTGTTTCAGTCATCAGCTGTTATTAGACACTGATATTGCTTTGTGCTGATTGAGATGAGCGCCTGTGAGAAGAAAGACGGATAATTGATGAATACCTGCGTTTAGACAGTAAAAACAAGACTTATTACAGTGTGCCATCCAGATGTTGGTCTCTGTGTTGCCAGCATATGACTGTCAGGCAGACTGCAATATAATACATTTTTAGCAGAAGGTCATTGATTGTGATGTAATAGACTGTTTAATATTTGGTAACGCTTTATTTTGATGGTCCATTTGAGTATTAGTAGACTGTCTGCTTAATATTTGTTGATACAGACATTCAGCAGACATTTAACTGACTATTAGAAACTTTGGAAGTACATGTCAACTCACACTAACCCTAACCCCAACAGTCTTATAATCTAATGAGAATTAATTGCAGTGTAACTTAAATTCAACAAACAGACTATCAAAATAAAGTGTGACCTAATATTTATTTGGTGTTGATGAGTAAAATAGACTAATGTACTGAGGGAAAATATATGCTGTTGAGGGAAATGAACTGATCTCATATCTGCATCGATAGCGACCTCTACTGGCTCAGTATATCCACTGCCTTCTTTTTGTTAATGGCTTCGTCCCGTCTTTACACTTTATGATGGTGATTGTGAAAGATTAGAGGCTTCATTTCACTGTCCTGAACTAACACTTAAAGTTAGACGACTTCACAAGCGTTTAAACTCTTGACTGAAGGTTTAAGGTTTAAACTTTCAAATCTTGTGGTTGCAGTTGCTTCCTATTGTTTAATTTTCTAAAGAAGAATTCATTCTCAATATTGATGTTGTATGTTATGGATGTAGTATATAGAATTAGTTTGTATTATTATATTATCATTTTGAGGTCAATTATATTTACCTCAAAATAATATAAAATATAATAACCTATTAAAAATAATGCAATAATAATAAAAACATATTAAAAGCAATATAACCGAATAATAAAATAAATAGTATAACCTTTAATAGTTAAAAAAGGAATATGACTTTGAGCCCTATCATACACCCGGCGCAAGATGTGTTTGCCCCAACGTGTTGGTTTTCAGACCAATGCAACCTTAATTTTCAGGTTTTCCCCACCACATTGTTTAAATAGCAAATCCGTTTGTGCCACTTTGTAGATTCATGGGTATTTCGGTCTAGAAAAGAGGTGTGTTAAGGCACATTGTTGGCGCATTGCTATTATGAGGAACTAAAATAGAAAGCAGGTCTAAAGTTCAGCGCAGCGCAGAGTTGTGTGCCTTGCTTACACATTTCCTAAAACATGCTGGATGTACAGCAATACGCAAATATCTTTACAAATGAAAACGAATTAAAGGAATAAGATATTACAAAAATTATTACTTCATATATAAATAGAAAAACCATTGCCTTTATGCCTTCTTCATCTCAGGGGGGCTTTTTTTTTTTTGTTTATTCATGCCAATTTGCTTTTGTATAGTGTTATCATTATTAGTATTATTTATTGTATGCATATTTATATTTGTTTTATTAAAAACAAGCTTAGATTTGTCCACGTGTCAGGTTTTGGACCATATGGAGCATAGCATGTGTGTTTGGATGTAACTATATAACTATTAGAACTGAGTTTAGAAATAGTTTTGAAACAAATCTTCACGCATAACAAACAAAATTATTTATGTAGGCAAATGGATGTCTGTGCGTAGCCTACAACACTGTTTCCTTACCCACAAAAGTGAGAAAGAGAAAATGAAAGTAAAGAGGCTGATTGGAGGAGCCTTATTCTTTATCCTTATCCTCGCACTGCAGATGGTCTGTTTAACTGTTTTCTTGCCAGTGAAGCGTTCAGTTTTTCCACTTACAAAGTCCTCCATGTAAATAGCAAATGCACCATGGTGCAACGCAACTAACTCTTAAAGGGAATGGGAGATAAAACGTCCTCAAAACACACCTACAACTCATTAAGAGAATAAGCACAACCCTGTTAGACCCTGTGCTGTGGCGCAGAGCGTGTTTTTCTGTCCTTAAAATAGCAAAAGTGGATTCGGACACACCCTTAATGCTTTTGCACCCTGCGCTTTAGACTTTGTGCCTAGATTGTTAAAATAGAGCCCTTTATCTTTAAGACTTTCATATATATGACTTATTTAACATATTATTTGGTTAAATTATAATTTGGTATAAAAATTCTAATTATAAAGTTGTAAAGGATGGAGGAATAACTAAATTTATTTAATATTTTATTAACCCTCATATGATCCTGAACCACTATTTTATTTTATTTTATTTTATTTTATTTTATTTTATTTTATTTTATTTTATTTTATTTTATTTTATTTTATTTTATTTTATTTTATTTTATTTTAATTTATTTTATTTTATTTTATTTTATTTTATTTTATTTTATTTTATTTTATTTTATTATTTCTTTTGGTTTTGTTTTGTGAAAGCCAATTTAAGTTTTTTGGCAGAATCTCCAGACAGCTGAATCCTACAAAAATCCAGTGATGAATTTGTAGTGTTTGGTTAATAGGATGACTATGTTTGTCTGGACTTTCCGCTAAATATCATAATTTTTTTTATAAAATTGTATTATAAAATAGTGTATTTTGATCATCATTTGAACATCATGAAAGTATTTCATGTTCTACTTCATTAACAGCCTTCTTACGTTTCTAAAGCTGGGTTCAGATTACACAGTATTTTTAGCCTATGTTATTGTGTCATATTTTGCACTTTGAATTAGGGCTGCACAATATATCTATTAAGCATCGATATCACAATGTGATTGTTTGCAGTAGTCACATCGCAGGATATGCAATGTTATGCAATGTGCAACATTTACATTTGTTTTGAGGCCTGTGACTGCACAATATTTTTTAAAGAATTCTTAAGAATTTGTACAGTTTGTAACTTTAATAACGATTAATTTTATTGAATTATTTTTATGTTTATTATTCAATTACTGTACCTGAATACTGTTATACTAAGAAAAACCTTGATAAAACAGTTTATTTCAGTAGTTTTAGATTTATTCATGTTTGTAGATTGTTTATAAGATTTTATGCAGATGAACTTCTCCGCGTAATCACCCCAATCAATCTGAAATAATCAGTTCTTTCCAAATAGAGAGATTCAAGTAATCTGGTGAAATTGCTGGCAATACATATCGCAGAATAACAAAAATATCGCAATGTTAGATTTTTTCAATATCGTGACGCCCTATTTTGAATCCTAAATTGTTTGTATGAAGAAACCTATCAGACTGCACTTGGCCTCCTGATGTCAAACAGAAGGTGGAGCTTTAACTAACCAACAGAATCATAAGCATAATAATATCGGTAAATTAGCAGTTTTCCATATTTAGTGTTTCATGATTTTATTATTTGTTTTCCCCCATTTATTTATGCTTGTGAATTGCGATATGGGAGTTTGATCTTTTTTTCCAGCAACTTTTAACCTTGAAAAGTTTGAAAAAGGGACTTTTATGAACATTTTAATAGTTTAAAGTGATATATTGTATGGCTTGGTGTTGTATATTACGCTACAAATACCTTGTAATAAACTGCCAGTGCATTTTCTGTTATTTTACAGACTTTTTTCTTTATCTAATATTTCTTATACATTATATTATCTCTATGACTATTTTAAAATGTCAATAAAAGTCATTTTGTTAAACTGTAGAGTTGAATTTTCAACATCAAAAGTCGGCAGAGCAGAGATCAACATCCCATAATGCAATTCACAACTGTAAAGGAAAACTCTTGTGAATCACAAAATACGGAAACTGTTCATTAACAGATATTTTTACAGTGTATAAACAAACAATTATTGTTATGAATCTGACTGTCTTATTGTAAGAAAAGCTCAAGAAAAGAAAGACATCCGGTTAGAGGACACAAATCTGTCCTAATAATTATACATTTGATAATTTCATTATGTTTGAAAACTCTGTACAAAAGAGCTTCTGTGCTCCTGTCAGAGATAAAGATGACAAACATGCCTCTATCGAGTAAAAGAAATGTTGTTTCTTTTTTAATTAATGTACCCTGATGCCATTTATGAACTACAATGACATTATTTTAATCAGACTGTGCCAAAATATGGTCGATATGTAGTCTGAACTCAGCATAAGACTAATAACTGCTGTACTTTCCACATCAGTTCTTAAAACATAATGCTCTTAAAGGGCCAGTTCACCCAAAAATGAAAATTCAGTCATCATTTCCTCATCTACTACTTGTTCCAAACCTGTTTGGTTTTTCTTCTCGAACATAAAGGAAGATATACTGAAGAAGGTTGACATATATATGAGCAATATCACACGAGTAGCAATATATCAGCAGTGACGATATACAGCCACATTGCGCTGCTATGAGTGTGATATTGCATTTAAACAACCGTTCAACAGCCTAATTATGTATATAAATAAGAAAATCAAACACAGAGGGTCTCAAAAATCTTTTTGTATGAGGAACTACTTTCTTCCACCATTCATTCACATCTGCAGCTGACGTCAGAACAGCAGAAAGGATTGCTACTTCACCAACGTCACTTTAGATGTAGTGTTTGAATGATTCTCTAGCGTAATGTCTATAATGATGGCAAAACAGGTGATTTTGCTCACATTTTAAGATTATAAGTATAAAAGGCATGAATTGCCATCAGTCCACAGAGATTTCCCAGAGTATTTCTCTGTTGCAATCAGTATATCTCAATAATTAACGCAAACACTGCCAGATTACTATGGTATAAATACAGTACTAGAAAATACAAAAGAGAGAGATCGATGAATGTTACTTATCTGTTTTATAATGATTTGACAAGCTGTAGTTTGAAATTACGCTGGGCTTTTCGACCCTAGGGTTTATTATGCCGTCTCTGTCGCCATCTTGTGGCGAAACGTCAACCATCTTTGCTCTGCTCAGTATGACAGGCTGATGGCAGCCAATGTGCTGAATCTAAATTATATCTAAATTATAAATATTTAAAATAGGCACTGTCCTTGTAAATGAACTGCATAGTTGCACTCTATGTGGGTGGAGTAATACACAAGGGTGCAAAGGCTGTATGAGTGCTGTTTTTGCAGAATATCACACGACTATCAGCCAATCAGATTCGAGAACCAAACTGAATTGTTGTATAAATATACTTTCCAACATTCTTCAGAATATCTTCCAGAATATGTTGAACAGAAGGAATACAAAAGCATTTAGAAAAACTTAAGTGTGAGTAAATGATGAGTAAATAATATAATATAATAATATATATATGTATATATATATATATATATATTGGGTGAACTGTCCCTTTAATGAGGTCCTTCATTGTAGCCTTCATATCTTTCTTCCATTTCTAATCCCCATTCCTCCATTGGTCACTCTGTCCTGCTGTTCTCTTCACTGATTGGCTGCTCCAGCACTGGAGGTCTGAGGTATGTCCATCTGTCAGCGTGTCCCAGCATGCTCTGCTCTCTTCACGCATGTACAGTATTCCTCTGGAGGTTTCTTCTGCTGTATGTCTGATGAAGAATGCAGAATGGATTTCAAATGCAGTAAATAAACGTAAATACAGTTGAAGTCAAAATGATTAGCTCACCTGTGAATTTGTTTTTCTTTTTCAAATATTTCCCAAATTATGTTTAACAGATCAAGGAATTTTTCACAGTATTTCCTATAATATTTTTTCTTCTGGAGAAAATCTCATTTGTTTTATTTTGGCTAGAATAAAAGCAGTTTTTATTTTTTTAAACCATTTTAATGTTAATATTATTAGCCCCCTTGAGCAATATTGGTTTCGATTGTCTACAGAACAAACCATCGTTATACAATGACCTGGCTAATTACCCTAACATGCCTAATTAACCTAGTTAAGCCTTAAATGTCACTTTAAGCTGAATACTAGTATCTAGAAAAATATCTGGTCAAATATTATTTACTGTCATCATGGCAAAGATAAAAGAAATCAGTTATTAGAAATGAGTTATTAAAACTATTATGATTATGAATGTGCTGAAAAAAATATTTTTCCGTTAAACAGAAATTGGGGAAAAAATATACAGAAGGGCGATTAATTCTGACTTCAACTGCATATAAATGAAAATATACTAACTATAAACCCCATTTTATGACTTTTAAACAATTGGATCTCTACTTAAATACAATTTTCAACATCTAACAACACGAAAGCAGTTCAAACTTCTACATTTTCTGCTTTGTTTAATATTCTGCATTCATTTTTATTCCCTTTTCATGTGCAAATCCATTGTTTTTTTTTTGTTTTCTTTTATTTCATGTCATTGTTATATTATCAATTTAATAAATATTTCCTTTATTGTAAAAAGTAATCTCTGTAAGATTTGTGCTATATTTTTTTTTATATAGTTTTCTATACATTGTAGCTTAATCGTATATATCATTTAATTTTAAGCTCAGTTACAACATGCTTAATCGTGATCTTACAGAGTACAGCAAAACGAAACCCAGATCTTCATCATGTATTTGCTGCATGAAGCACCATCTGTTCGCTCTCATAACTGTGTCAACATTGGGATGTCTAAATAAGAGATTTAAACACACATCTAAATCCCAAAGTGTCTACTTTCGGTCTTCTTTAAATCGTGTATAGGTACAGAAGCTGCTCTAATAAGCTGGTTTTAATGACAAGAAAGCTAGTCCCGCCATTGTAACATTCATTTCAAAAGTGCTTTCAAGTTAAAATGACTGAATTAATTTTATTATAACAGATACTTTTTATCCCTCTCTGTATCATCATGTGTCTATAGTACACTGTTAAAAATTTCCTGTAGAATCTACAATAGAGACCTGGCAGCAATTTGCCAGTAACTTACTGTAAATCAACCCCCAAAATACTGTATTTACACATGTAGCACCATTTATCTTGCTGTATGAGTATTTACAGAATTGTATGTATATCTGTACTGTAAAATATACAGTAATGTTCACAGTGCGACTTTAAAATACAGTAACATACTGCATAACTGTCCTACAGTAAAAATACAGTTCATATTACAGTTAAATACTGTGTAATTGACAAAATCGTTAACAGTATAAATAAATAAATAGTTTGTAGTAAATTAATCATATATCAAATAATATATAATATTAAATTAATAATAAATTAATAAAGAGTTCATCGTTTTGCAGCAATGCATGATGGGTGCATGAGCTGCATGATAAATACCTGAGGAAACCCTGTTTGTCTTTCAATCACTGGATGAAAAAATTGCATATTATTATCCAGAGATCTTACCTAATGAGGTTTAATATATTTGGATATATCTTTGTCAAAAAAAAAGAAAGTAAAATCAGAACATCAGAATTTAATTTACACCCTGTCACTCAGTAAATCATGTATTTCTGACGTGAGGCAGGTGTGCTGCTCTCCTGCCTGCAGCAATGCATTGCCCTGTCCTGTTTTTGCTGAGCAAAGTGCAAATTCTGTGTTGCTTTTTCATCTTAACAAGACACACACACACACACACACGCACACACGCACGCACACACACACACACACACACACACACACACCACACACACACACACACACACACACACACACACACACACACACGCACACACGCACACACACACACTCAAAAAAATGACTTTTGCTGCTTGTTCAAACTACTGATTTAAAATGAGTTGAAGTAACACAATTATAAGTGTTTTGTGGGGGGACAACTTATTTGTTTTATGTTCAATCCACTTAAATGTGTAACTGCAGGAGGACGGTGAATAAATGTTAAATTTTCATTATTCGGTGAACTCTAATGTTTTGACAGAAAAAGTTCAAAGATCTATTCGATTTTTGGTTTATTTATTTCAGTTTAAGGTGAAGGTGGGGAAAGTATCCAATATACTCAAGTAAATTACCGTTACTTTACAAAACAAATGTAGTGTTACAGTAATAGTTCTTGTCCAGAAATGCTACTTTAATTCACATTCTGTTTCAAAAAGTCTGCAAATGAAAGTTTTACAGCAAACATTTTAAAATATATCAATACGTAACAACGTAGAAAAGTGGCTTTCAGTACATTCATCACATTTTAAAGACAAAATTTATGACAAAACATTACTGAAAATGTTCGAGTTCAGTCTGAATTTACCTTATTGAACACCGGTTGAGTTATTGTTGTGCATGAAACATCAGATAGTGTTCAGACCAGTGAAAGGAATACCATTTTACCAGAGTAAATAACTACTGTTATTACTGTTTTTGCTGTTTACACATTTTGTTCGTGGTCATTATATATATATATATATATATATATATATATATTTTTTTTTTTTTTTTTTTTTTTTTTTAATCTTTATGCAGCATCATGACTGTCTAGAGAGAGATCTTGTGACTGAAAGAGAAAATTGTTGAAAGATAAACAGACAAGATTGAAAGTTTTAATTAAGCATGCTTCTTCTAATTTTAGGGACTTTTATTTTGGATTTACAGTGTCACAAATACTGTAACATTATATTAACCTTGTTTTATTTACCTATTTGAAATGGTTCAGATTTTTTTTAACACAAAAGAAGATATTTTGAAGAATGCTGAAAACCTGTAACCATTGACTTCCTTAGTATTGGTTTTTCCTATGGAAGTCAATGGTTAAAGTTTTCCTGCATTCTTCAAAATATCTCCTTTTCTGTTTAACAGAAGATAGAAGTGAAATAGGTTTTAAAATAGTGAAAGCTGAGTAATGGACAGAATTTTAATTTTTCGGTTAACTATCCCTGATTTACTCAGAGCAAAGTTATTTTTTTGTAACTGCAGTGCTTAGATTGGCCAATCAAATCTTTAGAATCAGGTTTGGAAAAAAAACCCTGACATTTCTTTGGCAGAGACTTTTATTGTGAAACTCCTGGACTGACGTCTGCTTTTTCTCCATCCTCAGACTCAGCGTCACGTGAATGACCTGTACGAAGATCTCAGAGATGGACATAACCTGATCTCCCTCCTGGAGGTCCTCTCTGGAGAGACGCTGGTGAGTGTTAACTAACTAACAAACTCAGATGGTCTCTAATCCCACGTCAAACCTCCAACCTTCAGACAAATCCAAACCTGCCCTGGACTGTGTCTTCAAATTGGAAAGGCGTTTTGTTGAATCACACCCAAAGCACTGGGTTCAGATATTCCAAGCCTAATTCCTGACATAACCCCATCAAACTGCTTTGTTTCTTGGCTGTAACTGAGACATGATCAGCGTTGGGTGTAATTAGTTACTGTAATTAAATTAGTTTTCTGCTGAAAAAAAATTTAAACAAGAGATTGACCTAAAGTTTTTTGGTAATTTAATTACAGTTGGTTGGTTACTTATATTAAACAAATAGAAGTTACATAAGTATATACAGTTGAAGTCAGAATTATTAGACCCCCTGAATTATTATCCCCCCTGTTAATTTTTTGCCCAATTTCTGTTTCAAGAGTTCACACTTAGCTCACGATTTATACATAGCTTGTTTGGCGTGCTGTCCCGGGAGAGAGCCCTGAGCTCAAGGTATCCTCGAGCCCAGGGCTCCCTCCTTTCACAGGGCGAGGGGAGACTGAGCTCAGGTCGATCTGAAACTCCCCCGCTGCTGAGGCCAAGGTGAACTTCCTGAGAGTAAGACATTAGAAAAAGATTTAGGCTTATTTTATCAATAATATAGAGCACATTTGCATGGTGGGAGGAAACGGGGGAACCTGGGGGAAACCCACACGGAGAACATGCAAACTCTGCACAGAATCACCAGATGGCCTAGTGAAGACCCAACGCCATTGGTATTCTTGCTGTGAGGCAAACGTGCTAGTCATTAGGCCACCGTGCCACCCATTCTTGATAAAGGTGGAAGAAGGGGAGGAGGGGGGTTTCTTCCAGACGAAGATAGTTGTAGAGAGGAAATGAGGATATATATAGTGACTTGGGATCCTTTGATTGGAGGATCATGATTAGCTAATGTGGACCAGCTGGGTCAATTATGAGCACATGCTCCTCTCGAAATTAGTTTAACATTTAAACTTCACTTAACGAAGATTCTTCCAACACATTTCTAAACATAATAGTTTTAATAACTCATCTCTAATAACTGATTTATTTTATCTTTGGCATGATGACAGTAAATAATATTTGACTAGATATTTTTCAAGACACTTCTATACAGCTTAAAGTGACATTTAAAGGCTTAACTAGGTTAATTAGGTTAACTAAGCAATTAGGTAACTTAGGGTAATTAGGCAAGCTATTGTATAACAATGGTTTGTTCTGTAGACTGAAAAAATGCTTAAAGGGGCTAATAATTTTGACTTAAAATGGTTCATAAAAATTTAAAACTGCTTTTATTCTAGCCGAAATAAAACAAATAAGACTTTCTCCAGAAGACAAAATAGTATCAGACATACTGTGAACATTTCCTTGCTCTGTAAATATTATTTGGAAAACAAATGAATAATTTAATTTGCTGATAATTCTGACTTCAACTGTAAATACATACAGTGTTCAGCATGAATGAGTACACACCTCACAGATCTCTCTTTTAAATTCCTATTTATAGTTTAAATTACAATATTATAGTTGTGTATGTGCATTAGATTAATCAGTACTAAAGCCAAAACTGGAACTAAGCTGACAAAAAAAAAAACCTTCACAGTCTAAAAATGAGTACACCCAAATTTACATGTTAAAAAAGTGAAATAAAATTAAATATACATGTGAAAAATTAATAATAATGTAAAAAAAATTAAATAAAATGTCTTTTATTTTTATTTTTAACCGATATATATATATATATTATTTAAAAAAATTTATGGATATGATTGTTTAACAAAACTGTTATATTTGAATGCACCAAATATCATTGCCTATATATTGGGTATAAATTAGGGATGTCCTGATAAGGTTTTTTTTGCCCTTGAGTCCGAGTCTGAGTCATTTGATTTTGAGTACCGAAACCCGATCCGTTACTTCTATAATACATAAAAAAAGAATAAAGAAGAGCGAAGAAACAGATGCAGGATGTTCCATGTTTTTTATGTAATTCACCTTATTTTAACATTTAACAATTCTGTTAACAGAGCACTTCTGTGAGGTTTGTTTTTAAGGTGCCTCATTAGGTTTGTTGAGTTAAATGTTGCCGTTTCCTTTCCACTTCTTGCAATCCCAAGTTTGCATATCTCACCGTTTGCTATGGCAATGTCGTCGTCATCAACTTTATAATACCTCCAGACTTCAGACATACTCGCGCTGTCCGCTTCAAGCTGCCTCCGTGTTCCACTTTGCCGGCATTGGCGTCTCTGCAACAAAGTGATGTCATGCCACACACGTTGCACACGGGTGCACTGTATATTTGGAGAATAATTTAGTTTTAACTAAATGACATTTATCAAAATAACTGCTTATCAGAAAATAATTGAGAAGTTAGTTCATAACAATATAAGGTATAAATTCAGAATATGTATATATACTGTATTTCTGCATTTTCAACTCAAAACTGAGGCTTTATTTAGCTTCAGAAGCAATGACATTTAAATTCAAGCCGTTAAATACTGGATATGAAATATGGTGTCATTAAATTGAAATGTTTTGTGTTTTGATATATATATTTTCAATTTTAAGTGTTATTTTTTTAAACAAAACTAAAATGTAATTTTGACCCAAATTGAAAGAATTAAGAGCTTTTAATTTATGTTGTAAACACATTGAGATTTTCAGTCGACGTCAATATTATGAGCCCTCCTGTGCATTTTTTGTATTCTTTTTCAAATGTTTCCCAAATTATTTTAAACAGACCAAGGACATTTTCACAGTATTTCCTATAATATTCCTGTCTTCTTGGGAACGTCTTATTTGTTTTAGTTTGGCTGGAATAAAAGTATTTAATTTTTTATTTAATTTAATTTTGTTAAAAGCAATTTTAAGGTCAATAGTATTAGATTGTATTATTAATAGTATTTTTTTTTTCAAATGACTTGCTAAACTAATTAACCTAGTCAAGCATTTAAATAAATTTTACTTAAATTCAACTTTAATATCTAGTCAAATATTATGGACTGTCATCATGACAGACAAAAGAAATCAGTTATTAGAAATTAGTTTTCGAAATTGAGTCTCACAATTAAAAAAACACTTGGGAAATATTTTTAAAAGAATTCAAGTTTAACAGTATTGATAATAATTTTGACTTCAACTGTTTGTGGATTACTATTTAAGTAACTAAATAACTACATTTATTTTCAGATGACGTAATTAGAAAAGTAATTGAAACACGCTGTAAAGGATATCTTTAAAAATGAGCAGTTTTCAGTATTTTGTGATTCATGTTTTAATTTTCCCCCATTTATTTATGCTTGTGAATTGCATTATGGGAGCTTGATCTTTCTTCTAACAGCTTTTAATCTTGAAAAGATCTAAAAAGTGACTTTTATGAACATTTATAATAGTTTAAAGTGATATATTGTCTGGGTTGGTCTTGTACTGTATATTACACTGCAAAAACCTTGTAATAAACACCCAGTGCATTTTCTGTTCCTTTACACACTCATTTCTCTATATATTATTCCTTATACATCATATTATTTCAACCTACTAAACTGTCAATAAAAGTCACTTTGTTAAACTGTAGAGTTGAATTTTCAACATCAAAAGTCGACAGAGCAGAGATCAACATCCCATAATGCAATTCACAATTGTAAATACAGGGAAAACACTTGTGAGTCACAAAATACGGGAACTGTTCATTAACAGATATTTCTTTTTACTGTGTTATAGTATATTTTTGAAGTAAGTTACCCAACACTGGTCATGAGCTTCTCTCTGGGGCTGTTTCTCTGCTCTCTCCATTTCCTCTGACTCTCCATCTCTCTGCTGATTTCTCTGTTTGCTCTTCTGTTTCTGGCTGAAGCCGAGGGAGCGGGACGTTGTGCGGAGCGTGCGGTTGGTGAGTGATTGATGCGGACGCTTCATTGGCATGGGTCACTCGCTGTGGCAGACCTGCGCATGCTCACACGTCCGCCAGTCATCTTGTACACTGTGAAAAAATATCCCTAAATTAGCAGTTTTCTGTATTTTGTGATTCAATTTTTGATTTTCCCCATTTATTTATGCTTGTGAATTGCGTTATGGGAGTTTGATCTTTCTTCCAGCAACTTTTAACGTTGGAAAGTTCAAAAAAGTGACTTTTATGAACATTTGTAATAGTTAAAAGTGATATATTGTATTGGTTGGGGTTGTATATTACGCTACAAAAGCCTTATAATGAACTGCCAGTACATTTTCTGTTATTTTACACACTTATTTCTCTCTCTATATTATTTCCTATACATTATAGTATCTCAAACTATCAAAATGTCAATAAAAATCACTTTGTTCAACTGTAGAGTTGAATTTTCAACATCAAAAGTCGACAGAGCAGAGATCAACATCCCATAACAACCCAGGCTCATTCTGAAAACGTAGTCCAGTGGATGTTTCTGGAGACCGCGAAATACGTCCCGGGAGGAAAGTATTTTTGCAGTTTTGTTTTTGCGAATCCGCGAGAGGCCGCTGTGCGCGCTTTTTTGCATCTCAAACGTCTCTTGCTGAGTGCCGTTCGCGCCCGCGCTGTTTATGCGTAAACCCACCAGAGGGCGCTGTCGAACGACCGTCTGTCTGTCTGACTGAATGATTGACCGGGCGACCGGGTAATCGACAGACCCACTCTCCTCCTTCCCTAAACCCAACCAGTTTTACCGATTGACCCGCCCACCCGCTTACTTCCCTAAATCCAACAAACAATTTACAAAAGTCGTCCAGAATAAGAAAAACACTTTATTTTTTTGGATTCTGTTTTAGTCTTACCTGATTTCTGGAACCGCTCTTTCACGGACTCGAACCCGGTCGTCGTCGTGGTCTGCTCCTCTCTGCGTCTCAAGACCGCTGACGAGCTAACTGGACAAACTGATTGCGGCGGGAAAGCCCTCCACACGGACGTAAGCGGTCAGCCGGTAAGAGCGAAAAGGAACGGCATCACACCGCCACGTAGCGTTCACTTAAAAAACAAAATGCAGCCATATGTACCTCTGGCTACATAATTCGCAGTCTCCAGAAACGTCCACGGGACTACGTTTTCAGAATGAGCCTGGGTTGCCCCATAATGCAATTCACAACCGTAAATAAACTGAAAGCACCTTTAAGTCACAACATACTGATATTTTTTTACAGTGTAGTCTTTCTTTCATTTTCTTGCTCCTCTAAGAGTCCAAGTTATTGATTTCAGGCTGATGTGTTTCAAGGTTACTCTCAAAAAACGTGATGCTTGTTCAAACTGCTTGTTTAAAACAGCTGAAACAACTCAATTCTTGAGATTTTTGAGACAAATTATTTGTTTTATGTTCATTCCTCTTAAATTTGTTAAGTTTACTTAATCGATTTGAGTTGGGACAACATGAATGAATTGTTTGGAACCCTGCATTTTTATTTGCAGTGTATGAAATGCATTTGTTATTTCAAGTGTTTTTGATTCTAGTCCAAACATCTAGATATATACAGTAGTAGGCTTGTTTTATTGACGTTGAAGACCCCGATATACTCACAGCAAAGTTATTTTTTTGTTATTTGCAATACTTAAGAGTAAAAAGAAATCCAACATAACATTTTTTCTACTGTTTCAGTCACACTGATTCCATTGACTTCCATTCATCCTGTATTCATTCACATACACAAATACTTTTTCCTTTCGCTGCATTTCTAAGATGAAAGTTTGTTGTATGACCAGTAGAAGTTTGATATGTTTGGTAAATGTATTACATGTACATTAAACTATTGCTAATAACATATTAATAATATATTACATGTATATTATTATTAGACTGCAACATTGCAGTAAATCGGAGTAGATTGAATACTTTATTTTTACATTTTGTCTGTATCATATGTGCTATTTTTTCTTGAAGAAAGCATCAGATCAAATTGACACTGTAGTAAAAATATCTATAAATGACAACCCAGGCTCATTCTGAAAACGTACCTCCACGGACGTTTCTGGAGGCCACGCAATACATCCCGGCGGCACTTTTTCTGCATCTTATGTTTTCGCGAATCCGCCAGAGGTCGCCGTGTACGCTTTTTGAGATTTCAAATTTCCCTCGCGGGTGTCATTCGTCTCTGCTGTTCTCGCGTAAACCCACCAGAGGCCGCTGTCGACTCACTTTTTGACAGACTTTCTGACTGACTGAGCGAACGATCGGCTGACCCACCCTCCCCAATTCACCCGGCCACCCCCTTCCCTAAACCCAACCAACACGTTTCAAAATTTCAAATTTCAAATTTCAATTTCAAAAAGCCCTCGTCTGATTTTTACCACGTTTTCAGATTTTTCCACATTTAGATTTTGGATTCTGTTTTTGTCTTACCTGCTTTCTGGAACCGCTCTTCACCGGACTCGAACCCCCGTCTTCGTGGTCAACTCCTCTCTGCATGTCAAATCCGCCGACTACATGGCGCACTAACGGAACAAACTGGTTGCAGCTGTAATGCCGTCCATATGGAGGTAAGCGGTCGGTCAGCTGGTAAGCGCGAAAAGGAACGGCGTCACTCCGCCCCGCAGCGTTCGTTTAAAAAAAAATGAAATGTAGCCATACACACCTCCGCCTGTCTCCAGAAATGTCCGCAGGGCTACATTTTCAAAATGAGCCTGTGTTGCTAAATGAACATCTTTCCTTATTTTGTGATTCATGATTTTTAAAATGATTATTATTATTTATTTATGCTTTTTTATTGCATTATGGTTCTTGCGCTTTCCTGCAACAACTTTTAGTGCTGAAAAGTTTACTTTGAATACTTTTATTGACATTTTTTATGGTTTAAAGTAAAAGATTGTCTGGGTTGGTGTTGTATATTCAATTAAAAAACCTAGTAATAAACTGCCAGTACTTTTTCTGTTATTATACAGACTTTTATATCTCTATATTATTTCTTACACAATGTATTGTTTCAAACCACTTAAACTTTACTGATAGTAACTTTGAGAAAATGCACAGTTCAATTTTTCTTATCAAAAGTCAACTAAGCTGAGATCAACATCCCATAATGCAATTCACAACCATAATAAATCATGAAATATGGAATATTTTAAAGTGTATTTGAACTTATTTGCCAAACGTAGCATTTCAGCACTTTACATAATAATAATTCTGTAGTGATATTAGCTTTACATGACTAAACATGGTAATTAAATGTCAGTTTCACCTCAATTATAATTAAACTTCAGTTGCAATGCACTCCAAAACATATATATATATATAATTTAACTACTTAATTAAAATGAGCTAAAACAACACAATTCTTGAGATTTCATTGGGACGACTTAATTTTTTTTTATGTTTAGTCCAAAATGTTAAAAGTGTTAAGTTAACAATCGATTTGGGTTGGGTCAAAATGAATGAATTATGTGAAACCCTGCATTTTTTACAGTGTTATACATCAGCTCTATTTTAACTCGTTGATCTCAGCAGACTAAATCAATGAACCACAAGATTAAATAAAAGAAACCACACCTACCTATTATGTAATCATCATTAACCAATAGCAGTTAACTATTCAGACTAAACATTTCTGGAAAGTAAATAATAACAAGCTTCTTTTTTTTTTGACTGCTTTTGCATTAAACTGACCTCAGAGCAGTTCACTCTTCACTTTGACCTGAAGTATACAGTATATCGGGGTCTTATAATTCTGGCAGTTTGCGCATGACTGATGCTGTTTCTCTTTATAACATCGTCTATCTGAACCTCATAGTTTGGGTGTGTGAAAGATAATGCAAATGAAATCTGCTGTACCTTGACTGTTAAAGAAATTCACAGTTATTATGGACAAATATATGCATTAAAAAATCTCTGTTCAGATAAAAACACATTGTGATGCATGTTAAGAGCACTCCGAACCAACAGGTGGCGATTAAAGCCTTTTATGCTGAGTTTACACCAAACGTGGAGTTAAGTATTTGCGTAAAGTCTATAGATGGCATACAGCTACTCACATCAATACAGCATAACTAATGTTATAATGTACAACAATAATTCATATTTATTACATTACTGTGAGTGTTTAGTGTTAGGGTAGGGGTAGGTGTAGACGTTAATAAAATACAATTAATGTATAATTGAATATATAATATAAATAATTCTCGTTAATTTCCGGCCGCAGCTGTATCCCTTCTAGCAACAACCCATGTTTTCCGCAAATGTGGGGAATTAGCCTCAATCGCGACTTCCACGATTGGTGTAAACACAGCCGTGTTGGCCATTCAGAAAGCACAAAACAGCATGCACACTGATGTCATGAGGTGAACACTGTGGTTGTAGAGTCCACATGACCACACTGTAGCCAGAGTTTTGGAAAATCTACAGCCTGGCGGAAGTTTTCATGAAGTTTCGGTTTCAGTCACCTGCGTTTTTATGTGACAACCAAACAACCAAAACTCCATAGAAAAAAAATGTGGTTTTGAAATTACTCATGTTCATGCGTAAAGGGCCTTAAAGTTATCCTGCCTTTGTTTTAAAAGAAATCCCTATGCAGATAAATACATATTGTGATGCATGTTAAGAGCACTCCGAACCAACAGGTGGCGATAAAAGCCTTTTATACTGAGTTCACACCAAATGTGTGCACATACAAATGAATGCAAACATGAGAACTGAGGCGGATTACATTCTTGCGGTGCGAACAACACGGAAATATTCGACACGTTTGCGATAAAGTCTATAAATGGCATACAGCTACTCACATCAATACAGCATAACTTTTTTTACACTGTACAACAATAATTCATATTTATTACATTACTGTGAGTGTTTAGTGTTAGGATAGGGATAGACGTTAATAAAATACATTTTAATGGGTAATTTAAAAAATAATATGAATAATACTCCGTATAATTACTGTTTTTGCATTACTGTGAGGGTTGGGTTTAGGGTTGGGATAGGGGTAGACGTTAATAAAATACAATTAATGGGTAATTGAATATATAATATAAACAATTCTTGTTAACTTCCGGCCACAGCTGTATCCCTTCTAGCAACAACCCGAACGTGGGGAATTAGCCTCAATCGCGTCTTCCACGTTTGGTGTAAATCCAGCCGTGTTGGCCAATCAGAAAGCACCGAACAGCGCTCACACTGATATCATGAGGCGAAAACTCCGGTTGTAGTGTCCACACGACCACACTGTAGCCAGAGTTTTGGATAATCTTCAGCCTGGCTGGAGTTTTCAAAAAGATTCAGGTTTCAGTCACCTGCGTTTATGAACGAACAGCCAAAACTTGAAATGACTCATGTTCGTGTGTAAAGGGCCTTAGTCTGAAGCTTGCTATGTAGTAAATTTGTTTTCTGTAATGCATTCATTTACAATAATTGATTCCACTAAATATTCTTAAAGCCACAACAGCATTATTTCTGTCACATAATCTTAAAGACCGCACAAAATGGCTTGCATTTTCTGCGTGTTACTTCTGAAACAGCAGGTTGGTCTGGGATATATCCAAGTCACCAACCTAATTGTCCCATAAAGTATGTTCCTGGATTAACGTCTATGTTGATCCTGGAACAGCTTTTCAGTCAGCCAATCAAAATGAAGGGATTCGTTTACAGTTTATGTTAAGTTTAGGCTTACGGTTAGGTTTATGCACGTCTACATGATTGTTATCCAACTATTATCCCCCTCTGATTTTGGGAATAATTTACAGATATGGTTGGGTTTAGCAGTAGGGAATAGGTATGGATTATATTTTCCAACAAAAATGATGTTCCAGGATCAACATAGATGTTAATTCAAGATCACATCGTACTCGGCAAAATCATGACGTGCATATTCAAGTAATGTAGATTTGGGTTGTTTATTTAATTTTAGAACTTTAAAACTAATTTTAGAACTCGGTTTTGATTTCATGGAGTCTTTAATGTATTTGTAATATGTAATGTGTTTGCATTGTCAATGTTATGTGTAAGGCTCACTGTAAATACGTGCTTCAGGGTACATTATTGCGAAGCCTAAAATACGTTGCTCTGGGTAAGTTTTGTTGCACGTTTCAGATGACAAATCCACTAGAGGGTGCTGTCTTCATTTTTGCTAATCTGAATCTTTTGCGAAGTCCTGGAGAAGGCAGAGCTTGTCGTACAGATCAGCTAGTGAACCACTGAGCAAAACCCAACCAATAGTGCTTTCAGAAGCAGACATAAGACAAAAGTTCACTGCCACATAGGTTTACCTTCATTTTACATTGGTTTTCTCTCTTTTGTAGAAGCTTGCTTCACCGGACTTGAAGTCAAGCACTCTGCAGCACAACACTGTACAAAATGAGCTACATGCAAACTGATCATGCCAGAAAAGTGTCCATTTGGAGATAGATAGGTGACACAAACATTTTATTTCAAATCATAGACAGCTTTAAGTGTTTATTTGATATTCTGCGAAAAACTGCGTCAATAATGTCTCTCTAAATATCATTAGTGTGAAAAAACACAAAAGTACTTGTCGTCTTACTGTCCCCTAGTGTTCACTTTACCTACAAACTGCGGTCAAATGTACGTTGAAGCATGTATTTTCAATGAGCCTGTGTTGTTCTCCACACTTTCATTCCTCATTCTTTCTGGCCTTCAACAGAAGTTCCTCCTGGTTCTGGAGGACGTGGCTCAATCTCATCAGTGTGGTGTGTGTGTAAAGTGCTGTGTGTGTGTGTTTGTCTCCTCAGCCTCGTGAGAGAGGACGCATGCGATTCCACAAACTGCAGAATGTGCAGATAGCGCTGGATTTCCTCAGACACCGGCAGGTACGAGACCTTTCCAAATGATACTTTTGTACTCATTTTACTCAAACTCTTTTGTTTCCAGACCTGTGCATTTTTAGCATCTGAGGACGTTTAGCAGAATGTCCAAACTGCTCCCTTATGTTTTCTGGGAATACATCCCCAAAAAACTGACCATCAAAACCTTATAAAAAGCAACCCAGATAATATGTAGTCAATCCCTATATATATATATATATATATATATATATATATATATATATATATATATATATATATATATATATTTATATTTAGATATATCTTTGTATATATATATATATATATGTATATATATACAACAGTATATATATATACAACTTTGTGTGTGTATATATATATATATATATATATATATATATATATATTATATATATATATATATATATATATATATATATATATATATATATATATATATATATATATATATACATATATTATATATACAACAGTTCTGTCTGGTTCTCAAGATGAATTGGCTGATAGCCGTGCAATATTCCCATAATAACGGTACTCGTTCAGCCTCCTCACCCTTGTGTATTACTCCGCCCTCATAGAGTGACAGCAGATCAATAAACCCACTACAGTTTGACAAATATTGCAGCTGTTGGACAACACAATATACTTTTGAAGCTTTTTTAGTCGAGAATGTATCAAATCAAATCAAATCACTTTTATTGTCAAAAGCTGAAAAAAAGCTTTATTGTGAAAAGCTGAGCTGCTGGCTCCAGACAGTACAAAATACAGACAGTACAAAATACAACAGCATACTCCCAAAAAAAAAAGGTGAAAAAAGTTTGAAAAACTATGCAATTTATTTATAAGGAAAGTGCCTATTTTAAATATTCATAATTTTGGAGATACAGCACGTCGGCATCCTTTAACCTGTCATACTGATCAGAGCAAAGATTATTGATGTTGTCCATCCACAAGATGGCAACAGAGACCACATAATAAGCCCTTAGAGGAAAAAAAAACTCAGCTTAATTTCAAACTACAGCTGATCAAATCAATATTAAACTTGTTAGTGACATTCTAAGTCGATCTCTCTCTTCTGTATATTGTAGTGCTGTATTTATACCATAGTAATTGTAGTGTGTTGAGTGTGAGATGGGACTCGGATATCAGGAATGTATGTATTTTGTGTTGGCCACTCTTTGTATAACCCTGAGTTACTTTTTTGTTGGTCATCTGTTTGTTTCTGAGTCTCCTGTTTTCATTACTGCAGACTAGACTAGAGATAGTAAAAGAAAGAAGAAATGCCCGCATGTGTTTAGCGTTTTTCTTTATCGCAAACCCAACAGTAATCTGGTAATGTTTGCTTTGCTTTGACTTTTTCGAGGTTAATTATTGTGATGTCCCGATTGCAACAGAGAAATACTTGGAAATGTCTCTAGACTGGTGGCATTTCATGCTGTTCAGCCTTATAATCCTAAAATGTGAGCAAAATCACCTGTTTTGTCATCACTTTAGACATTACGCTAGAGAATCATTCAAACACTAGCTCTAAAGTGATGTTTGTGAAGTAGCAACGGTTTCAGCTGTAGATGTGAATGAATGGCTGAAGAAAGTAGTTCCTTGTACAAAAGGATTTTTAGACTCTCCGTGTTTGATTTTCTTTTTTATATACACGATTATGCCGTCGAACTGTTGTATAAACACAATATCACACTTGTAGCAGTGCGATGTGGCTGTATATTGGCGCTCGTGGGAAGCGTGCCTTATGGCTCGTTTCCACTGACCGGTACGGTACGGTTTGGTTCGGTTTGGTACGGGTCACCTTTATCAGGCTTGCGTTTCCACTAACAAGGGTACCCTTTTGGTGGGCGTGGTGTATGACAGACAGTTTCAGTCGACGTCATTCTCACTCGAGGAAATGTCTACAATAAAGCTGTACAGGTCACTTACATATCATATGAGAAGCACTTCTCACAAAACAGATGCTTCATACACATAAATGCTTGTGTAGAAATGTTTATTAGTAATTTTTCTATGAACATGAGTTGATTATAACTGCAGATCAATGATAGTGCGAAACAGCCTACTGTAACGTCTGTAATTATATTAAATAACTAAATAAATGAACATATATAGACGCATACAGCCCCTTACAGTCTCCGAAATGTTACCAACTACAGAAGAAATACACACAGCAGACATTTTCGTCCGTATTTAGGTTCAAAACAATACAAATTATAGCCTAGTCAGTTAAAACCTCTCATCTGTGTCTGTAATCTTCCGCAGCACATGTAGCCTCTGTTTAGACAGTAATTCCGTCAATCTGAGTTCATATTAGTCCAAAATGTGAAGATAACAAGTTAGTTATACATGGCATTTTGTTCATGTTTGCTGAAAAAATAATGTGCTCCTTTTTTCCGGCTTCTCCTTTGTTTCTTCACGCTTCACTCTCGCGTTTGTCAGTGTCTGACAGGATCGGGTTTTAAAAGCACATCAATAATCAAGCGCAGGTAATTATCATCAGCTCAAGAAGTTTGTTATTTCAGATATAATGTTAGAGACGCGCGCGAACGCTAGCAAGAAAGCGAAACCGCTCGCGCCTCAGACTGCCTCGTAAAAAACTACGGGGCACAGGGTAAATCTGCTCTTCTTCTTGCCTTTGTGGCTGTTTATCAAGACGACGACAAGGTTTGTTTGAGCCCAGGTCGACCATGGCTCGTTATTATATGTATAAATCATTCCGCTGTAATGTCTCGGCTCGTCGGCTGTGTATTTCAAACATGGCGGGTTTTTTGTTTTCATTCTGGCTTGTTGCGTAGGCGAATGACGTATCTCTGTAAACCAATAGCGTTCAGCTGCGCGTCTAGCTCCGCCTTTTGGTACCCTTTCTCGTCTTTCGTACCCTTTCGAAAGGGTGCCGAAAAAGTGGTACGGTACGGTTCGGTTCGGTACGCTTTTTGACAGTGGAAACGGCCACAAAAGCGTACCAAACCAAACCGAACCGTACCGTACCACTCAGTGGAAACGGGCCATTAGTGTCCCACCAGTGACAATATACAGCCTTATCATACAGCTACGATATTATATATATATATATATATATTATGTGCAAAAGTTTTTATCCCCGAATAGTTTTGGGATTACCAAAGTTTTAATAATCTTCCAGATATAAGACTGGTTTCTGCATTAAGATGTAAACTGATAGTAAAAGAAATATGTACACAAAATTAAGAAAAACAAACCACTGTTTTCAGAATAAAATGACTCCTGCTAGCAAAAGACAGTTTTTAGTACGAGTATTTATTCTTTTTTTTTCTCTGTCCAGGCAATCCCATACTACCTCTATAATACTAAATTAAGGTGTGGAATCTGTGGAGGCCACTTCATGACTATGGCTGTTTTCGTCTATAAATATAATGATTATCTATAAATATCATATACTTTTATAATCAATATAATTATCAACAAATGTCATTACTGTTCAGATGTAGAGCAAGAGATTATTATTATTAGATTATTATAAATAAATATAAATAGTTAAATTAAAATGGCAAATCACATTTTGGCCAAATATATACATATATATATAGTATTCTATTCATCATGTTATATATTTATTATAATTTTTTATGTATTTTTTTTAAGCATTTTCTTTCAGCAAAACTTTTACTTTCTCACTAGTAATCTGTAGAGCAGTCTCTCAGATTAAACTTGACTTCTAATTATAATAATTGAATTGTTTTTCTCTGAAAATCACAGGTCAAGCTGGTAAACATCAGGAATGACGACATCGCCGACGGAAACCCAAAGCTGACCCTGGGTCTGATCTGGACCATCATCCTCCACTTCCAGGTCTCCTATTCTGTCAGTGTTGAGTTCCCTTTACCATTCACCTCCTTCTGCTTCCTTCTGGGCTCCGAATCAGTCTGGGTCAATCACTTCAGTCAGTCTGGGTCAATCGCTGGGGTCTGTCTGGGTCATTCTGATTTAATATTTTCCAATCAAACAGTAAACGGTCAATCATTTTCGCTCTCAAACCAGTATCTGCCTCATGAAATTAATGTTTGTCTTGTTTAATAATGTCCTTTAATCAGGACCACTCATAATAATCTTAGAATACAAAAATTAAGAAGTCTGTAGGTAAATTAGCTCAGGGTTTTGGCGCCATGAGGTCTCCTATGTAATCTAATTCCATAATCTAATATCCAGGCTGTTTTTCAGATCTACAGTAAATGAAGTGAATCTGTTGTTCAGGGTGTGTAATTACAGCGACTGTTCTGATTCATTTCACCTCACACAATTAAAAACAACCTGAGATACACACTAATTCAGCCCGTTATGCTGACCGGTTCAGCCACATTCTTTATATTGATGAACAAAGTTTTTAGGACCAGAAAGGTTTAAATGGAGGTGTTTCATATGAACTGCTGTCCACTTTTTCAGGAAATGAAAGTCTTTATGGACTGAAAGGAGAGGGTTTAATATGGTGCCAGTTCTCTTCTTGAAGATTACTGTGCTTCTGCAATGTTCTGTCCTGATTCACACAGTATTTGCTTTAATTTATTGTATAAATTATAGATTTTTTTATGTTAGGGTGACCAGATGTTTTAAGACTCAAACAAATGTGCCCCTCTTTTAAAACTGAAACATCAGAAATGTTTTTCTATACATTTCTCATCCAGAATTATTATGATCATCCAGTTTTACCATGATTACACAAAACAGAGTTTGAAATCACACTGTTTATTAGTCCAAAAGAATCAGTTGATGACATAGTAATGTAAATTTAATAAGAAATATACATAATTTAATGAGTACAGATTAGAAGACGTGCGTTATGTTAAATAATTTAGCAACATTGTCACTCATATTTAGATTTTTTTATTTGCAGAAAGGTTATGTGAAATATTAATGCAGACATATTAATTCCAAAGCTAACACAAATCGTATTTTCAAAATAAGAGTCCCACATACATAGAAAATAGTTAAATTTAACTTAAATGAAGCTTCATTTTGACATTATTTTAATAACACTAGGAATATTTGTGGCCCTTTATATGCAATTAGCCTAAAAATGTCCATTTACAACCCTAAGATTTGCCCCTAGAATGAAAAGCTCTGTTTTTACCTTATTTGGAAGGGTCATGAATATTAATGAGCTGCAGGGACTGATTAAACATAAAATCCATCTTTTCCATATTTTGTTTACTACATGCCATTAACTTATCCTAAAGCTAACATATTCCTTATATTCCGAATAAGAGTCCCATATACATAGGAAATCAGCTGTGTTAAACTTAAAGAAACTTGAAGAAATATTATTGTTATAATCTCATCAGGACATTTTGTGGCCTGTTATTTGCATTAAAAATGCTTTCCATGCCTAAAAAAGGTGACAACCCCAGGTTTTGCCCCTAAAATGAAAAGCTCTGTTTTTACCTTATTTGGAAGGGTCATGAATATTAATGAGCTGCAGGGGCTGATTAAACGTATAATCCATCTTTTCCATATGTTGTATTCCGACAAACTATAATGAGATGAAATGCCCCACACCATTAACTTATACGCATCTCTTACTTTCAAAATAAGAGTCCCACACACATAGGAAGTATAATCAGCTGTGATTAACTTATGAAATCTTGAGGAAACATTTTTATTGTTGTTGTAATCTCACTAGGAAAATTGGTGGCCTTTTATTTGCATTTTAAAATGCTTATTTTACAAATTTGATTCTTACACAAATAAGAGCATCTCGTCTTTGAGCTAAATATATTGTTGCTTTAGATTGTGGCACATGTACATTTTTTTATGAATTGTTGGGACACGTGAATCTCAGGAATCCTGGGTATAAACTGGGACATCTGGTCACTCATATTGTCAAAATAGCAGGCAAAATGTATATATATTTTTTGGTTTTGGAATGTAAAAATTCTGCAATGTTTAGTAACGCATGCACATTGTGATAACAAAAACAACAATTCAAACACTCTGACATTTATTTTAGTGAATTGTTTCAAACAGATAGGTCTGATTCATTGAATCAGTAATGTTGCCAGAATATCAGACAAACAAAAATCCCATATTATTCAGATTTTATGACATATATTTAGCTCATTCGTTATAGTATTATTTATAGTATTATAGCTAGTAAACTTTAGCTTACATTTCTCAGTTTGAGGTGTCATTGTTTTTAGTGGCAGATACTGTTGTTTAATAAGCGATACAGATCCTGACTAAACCCCTTCCAAAGCAAATTGGATTACCCTTAAAACCTTGTTATTTTTGTTGGTTTCGAGATTGATAACAGGTCTCAGAAGGTTCTTAAGAGGTCAGTGGTATTCAGAGGGGCTGAATTTGTGTTGTGCTGCATGACAGATTTGTCTGTAAAATCAATCACTTTGATTATTTATTCAAGATGCCATAGAATGTATCGATACATTATTTTTCAATTGTTCTCTAATATCTACATAAAGTTGGCTTAGGTAGATGCACAAATTATCCAGAAACATGTCCATTTACAACACTAGGATTTTAGATTTAAGCTCTGTTTTTACCTTATTTAGAAGGGTCATGAATATTAATGAGCTTCAGGGGCTGATTAAATTTATAATCCATATTTTCCATATTTTATATTCTGACAAGCTGTAATGAGATTTAATTGCTCTACACCATTAACTTATACCAGAGCTTAAGCACATAGGAAATATAACCAGCTGTGTTAAACTTAAGGAGACTTGAGGAAACCTTTTAATCGTTGTTGTAATTTCACTAGGAAATTTCAGCAATCAAACACTGCTGGAGACGTGTATTATAATGATCCCGAGTGTGACATCACAGTCTGTGTTTTGTTCTGATTCACTTATTTTTTTTGTTCTTTTACTCAAACAAGATTTATATAAGAATGAGACTGATGTTTGAGGCTCAAGGTATGTCATTTTATGTACTGAACGTTTATCTTAAGGTTTATACAGTTTTACATTCAATGGCACCTTTAATTCGCACCCGATCAACACGATTACTGCTGCCACATGTTTTGAAATGCACAAGGCTCATGTTTGTGGGCTGGTAGATTTCAGATATCCAGGTGAACGGACAGTCAGATGACATGTCAGCCAAGGAGAAGCTGCTCTTCTGGTCTCAGCGAATGGTGGATGGATATCACGGTATCCGCTGCGATAACTTCACCACCAGCTGGAGAGACGGAAAACTCTTCAACGCCATCATACACAAACACGAGTGAGTGATTTGTTCATTTTAATCTTGGCTGTGGATGTATGTACACTATATGGACATGGCATATGTTGATTTACTTGAATACATTTGGAGGAATGTGTTATGAATGTATTTTGTAGTTATGCATCAATGTTATTTTTTGCGTTACTTCAATCTCAGTATTGCTAGTCAGGGAAGTAAATAAAGCTCAAACCTCAAATCAAATGCGTCTCATATTAAAATTTATTAAGTATAAATTAGATTTGAAAAAAGGTTTTATTATTGGAGGTTTTGTCTTGTTTCCAGTCGACATATTTCAAAATGGTTAAATCAAGAAGCATTTTCTAGAGAAGTAAAAACGTTTGTCTTGTTTTCAGAACAAAAAACCTGTCAAAATTAAAATTAGAGTAAAATGAAGTCAAAATTATTGAGTTTTTCTTAAAATCAATCAAAATAATTAGCCTGTGGGGTAAGTAAAATAAACTTATTTCAAAAACATTTAGCCTAATCCACTGGCAGATTATTTTGCTTGTTTAAATGAAAAAAACTTACTTTATTTTGACATTTTTTTACTGGTCTAGGAAAAAGCTTGATGATTTAGGAATTATTTGAATATTTTTTTTTTTTTGCAGTGTTGTTGTTTTAGTTGTTCTTACCTTAAAATTTATGTGTTTTATCTTCTCAACTAAATCTACCTTAATTTTATATTCAAAGATACTTGTATCACTTAAAATCTTTGAGAATTTGAATCTTCATTGCATCATTTCATTCAATCATTCATTCATTTTCTTTTCGGCTTAGTCCCTTTATTAATCTGGGGTTGCCACAGCGGAATGAACCGCCAACTTTTCCAGCATATGTTTTACGCAGCGGATGCCCTTCCAGCTGCAACCCATCACTGGGAAACATCCATACACACTCATTCACACACATACACTATGGACAATTTTAGCTTTCCCAATTCACCTGTACCGCATGTCTTTGGACTTGGGGAAACCGGAGCACCCGGAGGAAACCTATGCGAACATGGAAAGAACATGCAAACTCCAGCTCGAACCAGTGACCTTCTTGCTGTGAGGCGACAGCGCTACCTACTGCGGCACCACGTCGCCCTATACAGTATTTTGCAAGCAAAAAAACACCTCAAATGCCTCCCAGATCAAACGAATGAGGGTGTGTCACATTTATTGACGTAAGAACTAGGAAATGTTGTGGCCAATTACACGTTGCTGGGGGCGTGTATTATAATGATTCCAAGTGTGACATCACAGTCCAGCACAGAGCGCGTTAGTTATGCGTAGGCCCATACGGAATCTGCGCACGCAGAATTCCGCAGATTTTCCGCAGAATTCCGCAGATTTTTAGCCCCTCATTAATTCTGTTTATTTACTTGAGTAAATGTGTGTAAATCTATTTTTATTCAGTTTTTTAATTAAGTACAGTAATATTATTGACTAATATGAAATTGTTCATCTGATTTATTTACAATTCAGTTTGTAAATTAATATTTCCTCTCTTGATATGTTATATGAGAGGCTTGCTTTGTTTACCAAATAAAGTGAATCTAATTGGATTTGCATTTTAAACATTAAATAAAAGTTAAAAAGATATATATATTTTTTTCACATATTAAGGTTTTAGTTATGATACTCCCAAAATAATTCCGCAGAAATCCAAAGATTTTTAGCAAAATTCTCCGCATAAATAGCTAAAAACGTCCGCAGATTCCGTCTGGCCCTAGTTATGCTCCCATGCGAGTTCAAATGCGTACACATTGCTTAATACACACAGGATGTACAGCAATACACAAATATTGTTACATATGAAAAAGAATAAAAGGATTATAATATTACAAAAATGATTATTTTATAGGGGTGTCAAAATTAATTGTTTCTTCCGTGCACCCCAATGCAGACACAGACAATTCGGTATCGGTTCAGTAATAATCATAACTGGTTATTATGTACTGACGTCATTGATCTCATATGCGTTATATTGCGGTAGCTTAATATGGCGAGGGAGGTGACAGCATGTAATTAAAACACTCCAACTACTTAAAAACGCAGAAACTGTGCACAATTCATTGTGTGTGTTTGCTGGACAGTCTTTCACAGGCACTTACAGCAGAAGTCCCTGTTTCACTGGTATGAAGAAACTGAAAGTAAACTCCATTTCTCTCTCTCTTTCACTCGCTCTATCTTTCTTACTGTGGACCTTTGATCTGCTGTCGGGAGTTTCCTCTACTCTCGGCTGTAAAAGTGATACTTGTGGATACAGACGCGAGCCAATCGCAACCCTTTATGTTGAGCGCGTGACCAATCATGGGGTGTAAGAAAGAACTCGCTAGACAAGGCTCAGAAAGCGAGCAGGATATTTACTTTGTTTATTTGCTATAAAGGCTCTTGTTGTTCTGTGCATGTACTTGAGTTTTTAAAGGTACAGTTCATACATCTGACTGTTTGTATTGAAGGACAAAATAGTATTACAAACTGTATAAAAATATAAATATATTTATACATTTTAATACAAGAATTGCTGCTGTGAACAAAATATAAAACTGTGTATGGAAAGCATTGTCGATGCACCGTGATATCGAGTTGAACCGAATCGATGGCATGATAATTGTAACCGAACCGTGAGACCAGTGTAGGTTCACACCTCTATTATTTTATAGATAAATATAAAAACCACTGCCTCCATGCCTTCAGGAGGGCTTTTTTCAGTTTATTCATGACAATTTGCAGTTGTATAATCTTATTATTATTAGTAGTATTATTTATTATATGCATATTTATGTTTGTTTTAACAAAAACAAGTTGAGATTTTTCCACTTGTTGGGTTTTGGAGACGTACGCATCACCATTTGGAACATAAGAATAGGAGGTGTGTTTGGATATAACTCTCCGTTATTATTGTTCATTTATTCGTGTGCTGGAAATCAGAACTGATCTTCTTTAATTAGACAAATCTTTGCACTTAACAAACAAAATTACAAATGTAGGCTAATGAATGTCTTCAGTGGAGTGAGTTTCCACCGTTTCCTTATCCACGAAAGTAAAGGAGTAAAGTAAAGAGTAAAAGTAAAGAGAAAGAGAAAGTAAAGAGGCTGAATGGAGGAGGCTTGTTCCTTATCCTCACGCTGCAGATGGTCTGTTTAACTGTTTTCTCACTATCGAAGCGTTCAGTTTTTCCACTTACAAAGTCCGCCATGTAAATAGCAAATGCGTTATGGTGTGACACACCTGACTCTTAAAGGGAATGGGAGATTATACTCTAATTGGTTTAATGCACGTTATGCTCAAAACACACCCAGAACTCACTAAGAGGATAAGCACAACCCTGTTAGACCATGTACCAGGGCGCAGAACGTATTGTCCATCCTTAAAATAGCAAAAGTGGATTCGGACACGTCCTTAATGCTTTTGTGCCATGTGCTTTAGACTTTGCGTCTAGATCATTAAAATATAGCCCTAGGATCAAGGTGTGTCATTTCATGTACTGAACTTAATTGCTTACCTCACTGGCAGATTATTTTGATATTAGATTTAAAGATATTTGTACCACTTTAAATCTCTGAGAATTTTACTCTTCATTACAGGCACTGAAATGAACAATACAGTATTTTGAAAGCGAAAAACAACAGTCCTCAAATGCCACCCAGATCAAATGAATGAGTTTTCTAAATAGAGGGTGTGTCTCGTTTACCGAAACAAGAACAAAAGACTGCAGGAAGAGTCTGAAAGCAACAGTAGTTCTGAAAGCAGCGCACAATAAGTGTAGTACAGCTGAGAGCTGAAAAGATTAAAAGCGTAAGGTGTGGTTGCAGATGAGACAGGCTTTCCCGCAGGGCATCTAAAACATGGACGTGTACCTGCAGAGCTCAGGAACATCCCACTGACCCTGCTTTTGTCAGCCAGAAACACTCCGTCTTCACATCTGCCTGCATTCACAAATGGCTCACCACAACAGAAACCCGCTTTAAATGGATGTTACGAGGAGATTCTGAGATCTGGAGACTTTTATTTTATTTCTTTTTATCGGATCACATTGTGTTGAAGAACATCAGGACATCATGTTGCTGAACATGAAGAGGCGTCTGTCGTTTAAGAAGCGACGGACTGGCTCCAGCAGTACTGTGGCTTCAGTGAGTGATCTGGAGGACCGCGTGGTGATGTTTTGTGAGGAGATTCCCTCCGAGAGCTCGCTGGATTCTGGGCACGGCTCCCACAGTCCGGACACTCACTCGCAGATGGGATACAGGGCAGACTGGGGCTCAGAGATCCACAGAGGCTTCAGGATGGAGGATCTGGGCATGATGGCAGACTCTGGAAATCACAATGGAGAATACTATTCCATGATGACCGGGTGCTGGCTTTATTTTTTAACAATCTCTCTAGACAGAGTGCGAATTTCTAGATTTCCATCCAAATATTTCTATGCGCATTTTGGATTGTTGCATAAAAAATGCTTTGATGAAAATGGCAAGATGCAGATTCGTTTTAAAAACGTATGGATTAACTTTTTATTTAATAATAAAAAATGTGCATAAACTATGATGGAACCACAATTTTTTTTAGTTTTAAAAGATTTTATTGAGATATTCATTGCCATGCATTGCATAGCATTAGCAAATATTACAACATCTATATTTTTTTTTTGCAAAAAAGAAATCAACAAATTGAATAACACACACATAACAAACAATAAATAATAATAATAAAATAATAATAATAAAATAATAATAATAATTATTATTATTATTAGGAAAAATGTAATCCATACCTATGCCCTACCGCTAAACCCAACCATAACTGTAAGATCGTGCGAATTCGTACGATCTAATTCGTACAATTTAGTACGATTTGCTCATCCCCCAATGACGGTTGGGTTTAGGGGTGGGGTTAGGTGCCACGCCTCCTTTTTAAAATTGTACAATTTCGTACGACTGAACTCGTACGAATTCGTACGAATTAGCCACTAAACTGACAAAACGTAAAATACTTACGTTTTCTCGTGAGATCAGGCTGACATAAACTGTAAACGTATCCCTTCATTTTGATTGGCTGATTGGAATTGTGTTTCAGGATCAACATAGATGTTAATCCAGGAACATGTCCTACTTGGTGGGACAATCAGGTTGGCGTGCATGCCTCAGTGAACTAAATTAATATATTTAATTCAATCGCATCTCATTTATTATTCAAACTTATTTTCAGTGTTTTTATGGATAATGACTGGATTCTGACATACAGTAACCTGTGATGGGCTATTTCAACAAACAATTATCAAAAACAACCTGCTTTTGATATAAAACTTGGAATTTTGCATGTCTGAGACAAGTTTGCAATCCTAAGCTAATAAATGGATGATCATAAAAGATCACACTTACTGTTTACTGTATGTATAGGCATGTGTCTATTAAAACACACACTATAGTTCAATTTTACTTCACGTTTAGGCTATATGTAGATACAAACACCTAATGTACTAGAAAAGGTGTCTTTTGAGCACTTACTGTGTCTAGGCTAGATCTGATCTCTGAACACCGACTGAATATTTTTCTACATCTCTTTTCTCTACATATTTTTCGCATCTATTTTACTGGGCACGAATGTGCATTGATAATGGTATCAATCATTATAGGGGGTCAAATATATATATTGAGCAATATCACATGAGTAGCAGTGCAATGTGGCTGTAAATCGGCACTGGTGGGAGGCGTGCATTTACACAAGGCTGCAGGCCGAGTGCGCTTGTCTCCCACCAGTGAGGATATACAGCCATATCGAACTGCTACTCGTGTGATATTGTTTTATACAACAGTTCGACGGCATAATCGTGTGTATTAAAAAAGAAAATCCAACACGGAGTCTCAAAACCCTTCTATAAGAGGAACTACTTTCTTCAGCCATTCATTCACATCTGCAGCTGACGTCAGAACAGCAGAATCCATTAGTAAATCATTAATGTCACTTTAGAGCTAGTGTTTGAATGATTCTCTAGCGTAATGTCTAAAGTGATGACAAAACAGCTGATTTTGCTCACATTTTAAGATTATAAGGCTGAACGGCATGAAATGTCATCTCAGTCTACAGAGATATCTCCCAGTATTTCTCTGTTGCAATCGGGAGGTCACAATATTACTATGGTATAAATACAGCACTACAACATATAAAAGAGAGAGATCGAATCAGAAAATCCCTTACCAGTTTAATAATGATTTGATCAGCTATAGTTTGAAATTACACTGGTTTACTCTTAGGGCTTATCGCCATCTTGTGGATGAACATCGTCATGCTGTCTTTCAGAAATTATAAATGTTTTAAAATCTTTATAAACAAACAGAATAGTTGCAATTTAAACAACTACATTCTTGACTAAAAAAGCTTCAAAAGTACAATATGTTGCCCAAAAGCAGCAATATTTGTCAAACTGTAGAGTGTCCTCTGCTTGTTGCTGTATGTGGACAACCCCCCTTGTAATTCACACCCTGTCTCTAGATGTTACTATGCTGTGGTTCTGTCTCTGAAGCTCCTGATGTGTTTCAAATACTTTGGTGTAAATGTGTGGAGAGTTTGTTGGCTCTTGTTCGGAGCCGCTCCCATCGCTGGGCATTCAAAGTATGTGAGTAATGGTGGCATCCCTCGGGAGACAGATGTTATTCTGGATTTATGGAGCAGGTGTCACTTTACCTACACTCTGAACAAAGATGGAACTTATATAATCTTGCAATACTCAAATATGCCGAATGTAGTAAACCAAAATGTCTTTTTTCCAGTAATGCATCACAAAAAAACTCCAATTTAGAGTTTAAATGTATAGCTATAAATCAAATGTTTGATGTATACATCATTTAGTAGACCTGAGCTAATTGTGAAGAAATCGATGATTTCTTATGAATCATTGTGCTCTATGTGGACTCAGAAACCCTTCTTATTAGTGACATCGGTGGCCATTTTGTTTCAGATGACAAATCCACTAGAGGGCGCTGTCTACATGTTTGCGAATCTGAAATATGTTACTTAGGATAAGCTTTGTTGTACATTCCAGACTTTTATCCGTGTGACAACCGGCGTTGTCAGTGCCCTGAAATTAACTTTTTTATTACATGAAAAAACCTCAAAACATCACCACTTGCCATGTAGATAGCTTTTGTAAATGATGACATCACAGAACCACAATGAAACAACCACTATTAAACAACAATGGCGGATTACACAGATGCGTTTGTACACCCTTTTCCCCCAGTTTTCTCATTTCCATGTGGATGCAGACGTTTCTAAAAATGTTGTATGTGTGGATGGCAAACATAGAATCCACAAAAGAATAAAAACACGATTGTTGACATGAATATCAACACATTGACATTACAGTACAGAATGGCTATTTCTGCGTTATCCAACATTATTAGCATTCATTTCAGGTGTCAGGGAACAGAACACATGCAATAAAAATAAAGTGAATAAATTCGTACTTAAAGCATATTTAACTTACACTCAAAAATGATTGCTTCTTGTTCAAACGACTTATTTTAAATGAGCTGAATCAACACAATTGTTGGGTTTTGTTTGGGACAACTTAATTGTTGTTCAATCCACAGTTAAGTTAGCTTAATCAGTTTGTTTTGGGACAAGATAAGAGAATTGTGTGTACAGCGTAGATACAGTAAAACGTATTGCTTGTTGGTTAATATGAGTGAAGGCAAACCTAAACTAATGGAACTTTATTGGAAAGTGTTACATTTTTTTGGTTTCAGATACAATATGCAGTGCATTTCAGAGATTTCTAACCTTTTTGCCCCTCTACTGGTGTTAATTTTTTTTTCTCTATATTTCTTCAGACCCAGGTTTATCGACATGCCGAAGGTTTACCGCCAGACCAACATGGAGAACCTGGAGCAGGCGTTTACAGTGGCGGAGAAAGAACTGGGCGTCACGCGACTGCTCGACCCAGAGGGTAATGATAAATGACAATAAGTAATCAATATGAACACTGAGTATTAAAGCTAAATCCTGATTAAATATGTTGGTTTATTGAGCTTATCATCCCATTATCGTAGATACTTGAAAAGTTTGGAAAGTATCAGCAGTGTGTGATTCTAAATGCTTTTTTTGTGTGTGTTGAAACTGGTCTTGAAGTCATCATGAAATCTAAATGTCCTATTATTACCAGTAGATGATGACAATTTGTTTATTTTTAGTTTATTTATTTATTTAATTTTTACTTTTTGCATTAACCCTTTGTGGCCTGCAGGTGTCCTTGGCATGCTGTGTTTCTAGTGCATTTGACCAGTGAATCCAGCTCGTGTATTCTATTTAATCAAACCCAACATTGGGTTAAAAAGTGTCATTTAGATTCCGTTAAAAACATTTATCCAACGTTGGATGTGTTTTTACATTTGACCCAATGTTGGGTTTGTTAGATTGTGCCGCATTTATTTGTTAATTAAAAAAAAATTATTGGGTTTTTCTCAACATTAAAACAAGATATCTGAACATCACATTAAAGCAAAATGACTTCAGGACGACATAGAAAGCTTAAAAATAAAAACAACAATATAAAAATATGGTGATGCTGTGGTGCAGTAGGTAGTGCTGTCGCCTCACAGCAAGAAGGTTGCTGGTTCGATCCTCGGCTGGGTCAGTGCCGTTTCTGTGTGGAGTTCCCCGCGTTCGGTTCCTCACACAGTCCAAAGACATGTGGTACAGGTGAATTGGGTAGACTAAATTGTCCGTAGTGTATGAGTGTGTATGGATGTTTCCCAGTGATGGGTTGCAGCTGGAAGGGCATCCGCTGCGTAAAACAGATGCTGGATAAGATGGGGGTTCATTCCACTGTGGCGACCCCAGATTAATAAAGGGACTAAGCCGAAAAGAAAATGAATGAATGAATAAATATAAAAATAATAATTAAAAATAATAATAAATAAAAGTAAAAAAGGGTTAATATAAAGTATAATTATTTACATAAAATCTATTAGTTTGCTCTTTTTGTTATGCACAACCGGAGTACTTGGGTACATATGAAATAAACACAGTTTGGGGTCGAGAGGAACATTTTCCTGTTTATTTACAGATCAAACAAAGAGTCTCCTTCCAGAATTTCTTTATCTCTTTACATTTTCTCATACAATGATGGAGTGTTGTGGCGCATTTATTATAAAATATTTTTTAGATATTTTATTGACTATAAAGTAAGTTAATTGGTAACTACATGTCGATAACTTGCTACAGTAAGGTTACTAGTAGAGTATTAGTAGAGTATTGTACTTGCAGTTAAAAAGCACTAGTCAGTTAAATGTCTGTTAAGGGACCATCAAAATAAAGTGTTAACAAGTACTGTAAATCAGAGGAATTCAGTAATGACTGCTAGTTCATATGTAAGTTACTTGTAATATTGACCTTAAAAGTTGTTTTTAAAAAATGTAAAACCCCTTTTATTCCAGCCAAACTAAAACAAATATGATAATATATAATATTGCAGAGTTACTTACAGTAAGTTACAGTAAATGTCTGTTGAGGGACTCAAAATAACACTCACTTATAAAGTGTTAGCAAATACTGTAATTCAGAGTAATTCAGTAGTGACTGATAGTTAATATGCAAGTTAATTATAATATTGACCTTAAACATTTTATTTTACAATTTAAACATGTGTGTATATATATATATATATATATATATATATATATATATATATATATATATATATATATATATATATATATATATATATATATATATATATATATATATATATATATATGCTAGTTGATATGTAAGTTACTTATATTTACCAATGTATAAAGGGGACCATCAAAATAAAATATATCCACTTAATCCATACACGATTTTGTATTTGTTTTGCAGCAATTAGCAGTCAAAAACAATCAAATGCCCTGATTGGTTCCTGATGGACAAGTTTAAGTTCTGTTCATTTATTTTTCCGTCAGATTTACGTCCTAATAGTTCTAACATTTGAGCAGATTTTCACAGTCACAATCAATTAATAGAGTCTGCTTCAACAAATGACTCACAAACATTCATAGATTCTCATACTGCTGACTGATCTCTGTTTGTTTCTCATTGCAGATGTGGATGTGCCTCATCCTGACGAGAAGTCCATAATCACCTATGTGTCGTCTCTTTACGACGCCATGCCTCGTGTACCAGATGTCCAGGATGGCGTCAAAACCAATGTGAGTTATTTTCCCTCATCGTTAAAAAACTGCTGTCATTTCCACTTAACGAGACAAATCCAGGCCGCAGTCAGCACATAGTCTGGTTAATATGTGGTTGAGCCAAATCTAATAAAACCAATGGTGCGTTTTCATGGATGAGGTTTTCCTTCTGTGCTTGTCCTTTCCCACAACCACTGCTAAATGCCATCAGTGTCCAGTGTAAATGTGCAATGACGAGACGCTCATCATCTGTGGCTACAGCTCAGACCTCATGATCCTCTTTCTGTTGTTCGTCAAAATGTACTGTTTTTTATTTAGTTACAAAAGGCTAGAGATGCATTCGTTTACATTGGATTCACACTCACATTGAATCACTTTCTGCTAAATTCACATGATAAAGCAAAATTGGCACCATGGAAACAAAGAAATTATTGGATTTCACCTGCAACTATATTTTTCCACTTCAGCAAATGATAACAATCTATTTATTTTTATTTTTATATTTATTTTTCTGCATTACCCCCTTTTAGCCAGCAGGTGTCCTTGGCGTGCTGTTTCTAGCGCAGCTGACCAGTGAATCCAGCTTGTGTAATCTATCTAACCAAACTCAATATTGGGTTAAAATGTGTCATTTAGATTCCATTTAAAACATTTATCCAATGTTGGCTGTTTATACATTTGACCCAATGTTGGGTTATGACAACACAGGCAAAATTCGCTAATTTTCTTTGTTTCCATGGTGCTAATTTTGCTTTATCCTGTGAATTCTCATTTTAAACAACATGAAGCTGTTTGATTTGAAAGTGAAAGTGATTCAATGTGAATGTGAATGTAAATCCAGCATAAAAAGTGATTACACCTTACTAACAAGTTCCTAAAATGAATAATGTATTCCAATAATATTCTATTCCCAATAATATTATTAATATATTATAAAATGTTCAATTATTCGCTTTTAAAAATAAAAGTTTCAATTCATTTTCTGCACAATTTCTATACATTTATTATTTTGCTAAATTATTTTTATAAGTCAGGTATCCAGTGCAATTTTTTGTTGCCCCCTTAAAAAAATAATTTAATATTCCACTAGACTGATTGCGATTGATTGCTAAATTCCTTGTTGGATTAGATAGATTTTTAATGTAATCTAAGTGACACTTTTTGTTAGGTGACACCCAAGTGACACCTAATGTTGGGTTTGATTAATAGATTACACAAGTTGGATTCAGTGGTCAGATGTGCTTGAAACACACCACGCCAGAAAATCTGGGTACAAGGGGGTAATGCAATAAGTAAAAAAAAACACCTAAAATTAAACTGATGGTGTGCACAAATATAGTTATCGTTGCTTTAAAATGTATAGTTAGCATACTTGGTGTGAACGGCACTTTATTTCTGAGTGTAATTTGCACATGTTCGGATATAGTGAGTCAGTCTTTAGAAATAAATATGATCTATATAATAAAAGTGTGTTGTCAATCAACATTGGGTCAAATGTATGAACACACTTAACATTGGATAAATTGGAATCTAATGACACTTTTGAACCCAATGTTGGGTTGGATTAGATAGATTAACTGAGCTGGATTCACTGGTCAGTTGCCCTAGAAACACAGCACACCAGTGACATCTGCTGGCTACAGTAAAAAAAAAAAAAATGAACAGATCATTATCATATGCTGGTGTGCACAAATTGAGTTACATTTAAAAGTGTAATTAGCATACTTGGTGTGAATAACCCTTTATTTCTGAGTGTGATTTGCACGTGTTTGAATACTGTACAATCTAACAATTATGTGTTGTCATAACCCAACATTGGGTCAGATGTATAAACACACTCGACGTTGGATGAACTGGAATCTAATGACCCTTTTTAACCCAATGTTGGGTTTGATTAAATAGATTACACGAGCTGGATTCACGGGCGCCGATGGGGAAGTTATGACGATTCTAATGGTCCACACCGTTTTGGTGATAGTAAGTCTGATAGTAACTATGGGGGCCCAACCCAGTCAAGCCCACCCCTAACTCTTCAATTTTTTCCGCAAACAACAGTGACCAACACGTCCGTGACAAACACGTCTGTGATAACCCCACCGACCACCCCCCCCCCCCATTCCCCAAACCCTAAATACCACCATCCTTTAAACACTATTTTGTCCCCCCGCTCTTCACTTTTGATTACACAAGCTGGATTCACTGGTCAGTGGCACTAGAAACACAGCACACCACTGACATCTGCTGGCTACAAAGCGGTATTGCAAAAAGTAAAAATATAAACTAAAAATAAACAGATCATTATCATATGCGGGTGTGCACAAATTGAGTTACATTTAAAAGTATAATTAGCATACTTGGTGTGAATAACCCTTTATTTCTGAGTGTGATTTGCATGTGTTTGAATACTGTACAATCTAACAATTATGTGTTGTCATAACCCAACATTGGGTCAGATGTATAAACACACTCCACGTTGGATGAACTGGAATCTAATGACCCTTTTTAACCCAATGTTGGGTTTGATTAAATAGATTACACGAGATGGATTCACAGGCGCCGATGGGGAAGTTAGGATGATTCTAATGGCCCACACCGTTTTGGTGATAGTAAGTCTAATGTAGTAAGTAACTATGGGGGCCCAACCTAGTCACATTTGTCCGCGACCACCAGTGACCAACACGTCTGTGACAAACACGTCCACGACAAACCCCCCCATTCCCCAAACACCGAACACCACCGTCCTTTAAAGACAATTTTGTCCCCCCGCTCTTCATTTTCGTTAGCAACAGCTCCCACTAGAATGTGGTCATAGGGCCACACTGGCCAGCGGAGCCTCTGGCTGGACTAACTGGTCAGATTCGCTAAAAACAACGCACACCAAGGACACCTGCTGGCTACAAGGGGGTAATGCAAAAAAGTAAACAAAAATAAACAAACTAAAAATAAAGATCATCATTTGCTGATGTGGACAAATATCGTTGCATTTCAGTATATAGTTAGCATCCTTGTTGTGAACACCTCTTTATTTCTGATTGTTTTGCAGGTTTTCGAATACAGTGAATAAATGTTGGATAAACGTTTTAAACTAAATTTAAATGACACTTTTTAGCCCAATGTTGGGTTTGATTAGATAGATTACACGAGCTGGATTCACTGGTCAGTTGCACTAGAAACACAGCACACCACTGACATCTGCTGGCTACAAAGCGGTATTGCAAAAAGTAAAAATATAAACTAAAAATAAACAGATCATTATTATATGCTGGTGTGCACAAATTGAGTTACATTTAAAAGTGTAATTAGCATACTTGCTAATTGTGAATAACCCTTTATTTCTGAGTGTGATTTGCACATGTTTGAATACTGTACAATCTAACAATTGTGTGTTGTCATAACCCAACATTGGGTCAGATGTATAAACACACTCGACGTTGGATGAACTGGAATCTAATGACGCTTTTTAACCCAATGTTGGGTTTGATTAAATAGATTACACAAGCTGGATTCACGGGCGCCGATGGGGAAGTTATGACGATTCTAATGGTCCACACTGTTTTGGTAGTAAGATACCAATAGCATTACACCGATACACAGATAGTAAGTTTGATAGTAACTATGGGGGCCCAACCAAGTCAATTTTGTTCGCGACCACCTGTGACAAACACGTCCCCCATTCCCCAAACACCGAACACCACCGTCCTTTAAAAACTATTTTGTCCCCCGCTTTTTACTTTCGTTAGCGACAGCTCCCGCTAGAATGTTGTCATAGGGCCACACTGGCCAGCGGCGCCTCTGGCTGGATTAACTGGTCAGATTCGCTAGAAACAACGCACAACAAGGACACCTGCTGGCTACAAGGGGGTAATGCAAAAAAGTAAACTAAAATAAACAAACTAAAAATAAAGATTATCATTCGCTGATGTGGACAAATATCGTTACATTTCAGTTTCTAGTTAGCATCCTTGTTGTGAACACCTCTTTATTTCTGATTGTTTGCAGGTTTTCGAATACAGTGAATAAATGTTGGATAAACGTTTTAAACTAAATTTAAATGACACTTTTTAGCCCAATGTTGGGTTTGATTAGATAGATTACACAAGCTGGATTCACTGGTCAGTGGCACTAGAAACAGCACACCAGTGACATCTGCTGGCTACAAAGCGGTATTGCAAAAAGTAAAAATATAAACTAAAAATAAACAGATCATTATCATATGCTCGTGTGCACAAGTTTAGTTACATTTAAAAGTGTAATTAGCATACTTGCTAATTGTGAATAACCCTTTATTTCTGAGTGTGATTTGCACGTGTTTGAATACTGTACAATCTAACAATTGTGTGTTGTCATAACCCAACATTGGGTCAGATGTATAAACACACTCGACGTTGGATGAACTGGAACTGGAACCCATTGTTGGGTTTGATTAAATAGATTACACAAGCTAGATTCACGGGCGCCGATGGGGAAGTTATGACGATTCTAATGGTCCACACTGTTTTGGTAGTAAGATACCAATAGTATTACACCGATACACAGATAGTAAGTTTGATAGTAACTATGGGGGCCCAACCCAGTCAATTTTGTTCGCGACCACCTGTGACAAACACGTCCCCCATTCCCCAAACACAGAACACCACCGTCCTTTAAAAACTATTTTGTCCCCCGCTTTTCACTTTCGTTAGCGACAGCTCCCGCTAGAATGTTGTCATAGGGCCACACTGGCCAGCGGCGCCTCTGGCTGGATTAACTGGTCAGATTCGCTAGAAACAACGCACACCAAGGACACCTGCTGGCTACAAGGGGGTAATGCAAAAAAGTAAACTAAAATAAACAAACTAAAAATAAAGATTATCATTCGCTGATGTGGACAAATATCGTTACATTTCAGTTTCTAGTTAGCATCCTTGTTGTGAACACCTCTTTATTTCTGATTGTTTTGCAGGTTTTCGAATACAGTGAATAAATGTTGGATAAACGTTTTAAACTAAATTTAAATGACACTTTTTAGCCCAATGTTGGGTTTGATTAGATAGATTACACGAGCTGGATTCACTGGTCAGTTGCACTAGAAACACAGCACACCACTGACATCTGCTGGCTACAAAGCGGTATTGCAAAAAGTAAAAATATAAACTAAAAATAAACAGATCATTATTATATGCTGGTGTGCACAAATTGAGTTACATTTAAAAGTGTAATTAGCATACTTGCTAATTGTGAATAACCCTTTATTTCTGAGTGTGATTTGCACGTGTTTGAATACTGTACAATCTAACAATTGTGTGTTGTCATAACCCAACATTGGGTCAGATGTATAAACACACTCGACGTTGGATGAACTGGAACTGGAACCCATTGTTGGGTTTGATTAAATAGATTACACAAGCTGGATTCACGGGCGCCGATGGGGAAGTTATGACGATTCTAATGGTCCACACTGTTTTGGTAGTAAGATACCAATAGCATTACACCGATACACAGATAGTAAGTTTGATAGTAACTATGGGGGCCCAACCAAGTCAATTTTGTTCGCGACCACCTGTGACAAACACGTCCCCCATTCCCCAAACACCGGACACCACCGTCCTTTAAAAACTATTTTGTCCCCCGCTTTTCACTTTCGTTAGCGACAGCTCCCGCTAGAATGTTGTCATAGGGCCACACTGGCCAGCGGCGCCTCTGGCTGGATTAACTGGTCAGATTCGCTAGAAACAACGCACACCAAGGACACCTGCTGGCTACAAGGGGGTAATGCAAAAAAGTAAACTAAAATAAACAAACTAAAAATAAAGATTATCATTCGCTGATGTGGACAAATATCGTTACATTTCAGTTTCTAGTTAGCATCCTTGTTGTGAACACCTCTTTATTTCTGATTGTGTATTTTGCAGGTTTTCGAATACAGTGAATAAATGTTGGATAAACGTTTTAAACTAAATTTAAATGACACTTTTTAGCCCAATGTTGGGTTTGATTAGATACATAAGATGGATTTACCAGTATAGAGATTCATTTTGCCTTTCAAAAAGTGATTTTGGCCTCCACGTTTACACGCTGAAGTCCTCCTGTTTGCTTGAATTGGTAATAAACTTTGTGTGATCTGGATGTTGTCTGTCCAGCCTCATATAACAGCATCCAAACACTCTTGATTTGATTCCTCCTTCACACCATCAGCATCTGTTATGAGCTAAATGATGTGTGTCACAGACCATCAATAAAGTCATCTGGATCCGCTATTTTGGTGCTTTGAGTCCTGTTTTGCCCTCAGACAAGGCTGAGATTGTTGGTGTGTAATTGAGTGAGCGTGGTGTGTGTGTGTGTGTGTGTGTGTGTTTCAGGAGCTGGAGCTGCGCTGGCAGGAGTATTATCAGCTGGTCACTGTCCTCCTGCAGTGGATCCGACATCACGTCCTCATCTTCGAGGAGCGCAGGTTTCCCAGCAGCTACGAGGAAGTGGAGGTCAGTGCTAATGTTTGCGCTATGTTGCTAATAGTGTTTACGTGCAGCTAATGAACGGATTGTAGTCTTTGTTAGCTGTTGCGCACACGGATGCGCATTGTCTGCATTTCTGTGGGTCATTAGGATAAGTTTAGTTTGTTACCAGACTAGATTTAAACCTGGCAATAACACGGAAAGTTTTTTCAGTCAGCAAGCTTCACTGGAAAAATCTACATTGGCTGATTAGCATCTCTAGCTAAGTCTTTAAATCATTATGTACTGTTGTAATTCTTCTTCTTTTTTAAATTCTGAGTACTGTTTAAAAGAAAAAAGACTTTTTTCAACACCTTTTTAAACATAATAGCTCATTTCTAATAATTAATTTCTTCCATACCATGATGACACAACATAATATTAACATAATATTTTACAAGTTAGTTTGCAAGACACTAGTTTTTGGCTTAAAGTGCAATTTAAAGGCTTAACTAGGTTATTTAGGTTAACTAGCAGGTTATTGGATGACAGTGGTTTGTTCTGTAGACCATCTAAAAAAATAACTCTTTAAGGCGTGTAATAATATTGACATTAAAATTATTTGAAATGTTCTATGCTCCATTAAACTTCACTTTTTTTTGCATCTGCGCGATGGTTCGGTAGCTGTTTTGGGAAGTCATATTACATTTTTATGGTTCAAATAAAGATTTTCACTGCATTTTCCAACATTTTTGCCAATCATTTACAGTGTTACAGTATTTATAAAGAGTTTTATGCAGCAGGATTACTGTTATAAGTCGCTGTATATAAAAATCTTTTATTTTTTAGTGCAGTATTAATACAATAATTGACCCTTTGAATCAAACACTTTAGGATTCTTTGTGATTTATCAGCTGAATTAAGGTGGATTTTGTGTGTTCACTTTAATCTGCCACCCATATTGAGATTATTATTATTATTATTATTATTATTATTATTATTATTATTATTATTATTATTATTATTATTATTATTTGTTTGTTTGTATAGTATAAATACAATAAATTATCCATGTGTTAAATATTCATCCTCATGATCTTTTTTGTAGTTTTAATTAATTAATTGTTTTATTGTTTGGCTGTTTTGATGCAAAATCACTTTTATACAGCAATGCATTAGGATATATAATATAATATAATATAATATAATATAATATAATATAATATAATATAATAAAATATAATATAATATAATATAATATAATAAAATATAATATAATATAATATAATATAATATAATATAATATAATATAATAAAATATAATATAATATAATATAATATAATAAAATATAATATAATATAATAAAATATAATATAATATAATATAATATAATAAAATATAATATAATATAATAAAATATAATATAATATAATATAATATAATATAATATAATATAATAAAATATAATATAATATAATATAATATAATAAATATAATATATATATATAATAATATATAATATAATAAAATATAATATAATATAATATAATATAATAAAATATAATATAATATAATAAAATATAATATAATATAATATAATATAATATAATATAATATAATAAAATATAATATAATATAATATAATATAATATAATATAGCATAATATAATATAATATAATATAATATAGTATAATATAATATTGTATAATATATATAAGATAGTATAATATAATATAATATAATATAATATAATATAATATAATATAATATAATATAGTATAATATAATATAGTATATAATATAGTATAATATAATATAATATAATATAATATATATAATATAATATAATATAATATAATATAATTATATAATATAGTAATATATAGTATATAATATAATATAATATAGTATATAATATAGTAATATAATATAATATATATAATATAATAAATATAATAATAATATAATAATATAATATAGTATATTATAATATAGTATATAATATAGTATAATATAATATAGTATAATATAGTATAATATAATATAATATAATATAATATAATATAATATAATATAATATAATAATATTTTTTTGTTTTAGCTCTTTAACAAAAATAAAGTCTTTTGTTCACTTTTTTATTAATTTATTTTTGTATTGTTTTATTTTGTATTTTTATTTAATGTTTATTAGCTTAATTATTTCATTACATTTGTATGGCTTTACTTGTAGATAATGATAATGAACCCGATACTCTCAAACTCAGTGCTGCACATATATAAGGGTCTGTTTATTCATGTTTTTGTTTGGTTGTGTTTTAGATTCTGTGGCGTCAGTTTCTGAAGTTTAAAGAGACTGAGCTTCCACCCAAAGAGTCCGACAAAGGCCGCTCCAAACACCTCTTCCAGTCCTTTGAGGTTTGTTCACACGCCTTTAACACTTTAATTCATAGTTAGTCCTAAATCCTCATTATTTAGTCGAGAAATATTTATTTATTATTTATTTATTTATTTATTTATTTATTTATTTATTTATTTATTTATTTATTTATTTATTTGTTTGTTTGTTTGTTTAATTTATTTAATAGTTTAAAAATATTTTATTTTATTTTATTTTATTTTATTTTAGTTTATTTTAGTTTATTTTATTTTGTTTTGTTTTAATTGTGTACACACAAGCATGTTATAAATTGTGTTGCATCAGAATTTTGTAGTGAACTTCTAGTGTAGCTAGAAACAGCAGACGTTTATGATCTAATGTCAAGCACTGAGCAAGCAGGCTATGAATACACCGTATATGAATTCCTTAAACATTCTGACGCAAAGCATGATGCGACCTTCTGCATAATATAGGCATTATTCATGCAAAAACACACAAAATAATGTTTAATTTGGCACAAATCATGCTGGGAAATCGTTTGGTTTAGGATCAGTTTAATATAAACATTATTTACTCCAAATATCTCTTAAAGAGACAGTTCACCCAAAAAGGAAAATTCTGTCGTTGTTTCCTCACCATCCACTTGTTAAAACTCTGATTGAGTTTCTCTCTCCTGTTAAACACTAGCTAGGATATACTGAAGAATGCTGGGAAATAACAGCCATTGACTTCCATAGTAATTTCCATAGTATTTTTGTATAGAAATCAATGGGTTCAACAGAAGGAAGATATTTCTATATGTTTTCAACCATTGAGTGTGAGTAAATGATGAAGAATTGTTCTTTTCTAGTGTGAACTGTGACTTTAAGTGTTATAAGAGTTCAATAATATTTGAGAGAAATGAAGTTTGGTTTCAGTCGTGTTTATTGTTGTTGTTTTCCTCCTCAGAGCGCGGTTCAGGCCGGTCAGATCAAGGTTCCTCCAGGTTATCATCCCATAGACGTGGAGAAGGAATGGGGTCGCCTCCATGTGGCCATTCTGGAGAGAGAGAGACTGCTGAGAATAGAGTTTGAGAGGTGGGGGAAACACCTAAAACACACCTCACACACACACACACATGCACACATGCAGCCTATAAAGGGTTAGTTCACACAAAAACTTAAAATCTGTCATAAAGTACTCACCCTCAAGTCATTTCAATCCTCTAAGACCTTGATTCAGAACACAAATGCAGATATTTTAGATGAAACCTGAGAGCTCCCTCATCCTCTATAGACACCTAGGGTCCCGAGATGCTCGAGAAGTCCAGAAAAGACCGAAAACTGTCCAAACGTTTCTTCAGTGGATCAACTGTAATCATATGAAGCTCCAAAACTCTTTTGTGCATCAAAAAACTGTAAAAACGAGCAATGTCTTGTGCATCAGATTAGCGTGTCCGTTTACTACAGCCAATACAAGGCTTGTGTATGCTACTGACTCTAATGGCAATACATCATACTGCCCATAGTAAACACACACTCTGACCTGATCCAAGAGAGAAGATGTTAGTAATAGAGTTGTTTTTTATTTTATTTTGGTGCACAAGAGTTCTTGGAGATTCGTATGATTATAGTTAAACCCCTGATGCTGCATGGGATGTTTTTTTTTTTGATGAGGATGAGGAAGCTCTCAGATTTCATCGGAAATTTATCATTTGTGTTTTGAAGATGAACAAAGGTCTCAGGGGATTGGAATGACATGAGGGTGAGAAATTAATGACCGATTTTTTTATTTTTGGGTAATCTAACACTTTAACTCTCCCGTTGTCTTGAAATTCTATCTATACCGTTCACACTGTGGGACAAAAATGACCTTTAAGATAAAGCAGCTAATGCTAATGCTATAAGTACCTGCATAAGTGTAACAAGTTTTAGCAAGACACTGTGTGTGTGTGTGTGTGTGCGTGCGTGCGTGCGTGCGTGCGTGCGTGCCTGCGTGCCTGCGTGCGTGCCTGCGTGCGTGCCTGCGTGTGTGTGCGTGTGTGTGTGCCAGTAGTTTTTGTGGTGTGAAAATGGTTTTATGGCTGGCTCGATACATAGTTTTAGTTTATATAGTCAGGTCGTAGCCAGCCTGGTGGAAGGGGTGGTTCTTTTTTCTTGAATAATGGACCTTTTTGCAGCTATTAACCTAATTTTCGATGTAATTATCAGGTTAAATACTTTTAAAGCATTATTGTTTGCTGCATTAGCTTGTCAAATGGTCATCAACCACATTTTTTGATGTACCAAAAACATTTCCTAAACATTTAGAAGAAAAAAAGTATGAGAAAAATACTTATTTTTACAAATACAAATTCATCACATCATATATCATTAGAAAAAAGAATGCTGTTCAAGTTTTAAATGAAAAACTAACCTATTGATTCTGGCCTTAAAGCCTTCTTCGATGATTATTTTCACAATTTACTGTGTCATAGCAGTCAAAATAGGATAATGAGCTTGTGTATAGGACAAATTCGGAAACCTTGTCAGTGAAAAGTGGTCTTTCGAACTACCCGAACCCCCCTGGCTAACGGCCTGTATAGTTATAGTTTTAAAACTGACACCAAGGACAACTGTACCATAAATGTGTACAGCTTTCATGAAATTATCAAAATATTCATTTTTTTTTTACATTGGGGAAAAGTCACCAAACTTCAGTACCATGGAAGTCAATTGGTGTTTCATCATTAACAGAAGATTGACAGAAGAAAGAAACTCATTAGGGTTTGAAACAAAGAAAGGGAGAGTAAATGATGACAATTTTTTATTTGGGTGAACCGTCCATTTAAGATGATATTGTATAGATTATTTGTTATAACAGTTCCTATTACAACCTCTCTTTTTGTCTTGCTCTATCCATCTGACCAACATAAACAGCACAGTTTATTTAGCATTGCTACATCACTTGTTTTGTTGTTTAGTGAAAGAAAATGGACAATCTGCATTTGCTATCAATCAGACGACTCTCCATAAAGGGTGCTGTTGACAAAATTGGGGATTGTTTGCACATAGCACAAACTCTGCTCTGTACATCTCAGAAGTCAACCGACTGAAACCCTCCAGAGAAGAGAAAAAAAACTTCTTTCTCTGCTGTTAAAATGGTGCCCACACTGTAAAAAACAAAAAACAAAACAAAAAAAAACATAAAAAAACAAATTTTTCTGGCACCCCGTTAAAAAAAAACGGAAAAAATTGGGAGATTAAAAAAGTAGATAATCTATAAAAAAAACTGTAATTTCTTGTTCCATAATTACAAGTTATTACTGTGATTTCACAGATTTTAACTGTAATTGTACAGGTTATTACTGCCATTTTACTAATTATTACTGCAATTACACAAATTATTACTGTAAATAAATGATTTATTAATGTAATTATACAGATAATTAATGTGATTATAAGGATTATTACTGCAATTATTCAGGTTATACTGTAATTAAACAGATTAATAAATGTGATTACAAGGATAATTACTGTAATTATGCTGGTTATTAATGTAATTATACAGATTAATTTATGTAATTATGCATGAAATCTCTAAATATTCCATAAAGTTTTTCACATTTAACATACCTTTAAAACTGGAAAAGAAAACTTTTAAAGAATGATTGAAAAAAGCTTAGGTAACTATAATTGTTGTCATAAAACAATGTAAATATACTATAAACTATAATAAAGTTTAACAAATATTTTAAGGATATGTAGGTCAAACTCCAAAAACAATTTCTTGAGAAACTGGAAACTGTTATCTATTTAATTTTTTATTTCTTTTTTACAAAATAAACACATTTGGTCATCGTTTAACAACAAAAAACAGGTTAGTGTCATGAGAGGACAACCTGCACAAACAAAGTTGAGGATCAAATAGCAGTTTATTAACAAGTCATCTTGCAATTACAGGCTGAAACAGGAACAAACAGGTGCACAGACAAGCATAAAGGTGGCAAACAAAATTACAAAGTAAAGGAGTCAAACACGGCAAGGTAAGGAAACCGTGTCGTAATTCTCACCTAACAGTTTAAGACTCAGAAAAGATGTGTCTGTGTGTGCTGAGTTTATAGTACTTGAAATCAGTCCATAACGATCTTCTGACTGTGTGTGTAATCAGTTAGAATTAGGAACCCGGGTGTTCGAGGTGCATTGCTGGGAGTTGTAGTTCGTTAAAGTAACGTGTGAAGTTTTCCAGCGATCCGCAGTCGCTAGATCACTGGTGATCATCACAGATAGCATAGCAACATTGTTAGAGTAGTAAGATAAACATTTGATAGTTTACAGTGCATGCATTATATGCAGCCTACAAACAATCGGCTATTATTTGGCTTTATTAACCTCATGTTAATCTTCATGTTTACTAGCTTCACCAAAAACAGTTTGACTGAATTTTTGTTTCCCTATTTTTACAGGAATAATCTGTAATTATTGACGTAAAATTACGTGTTACTCTCTAAAAATACATCAAATTTCCTTTAAAAAAAGCGATGTAATACCAAATTACAAGCAATACTGTAAACGTAATGTTAGAATTTTTAATTACCCCAACATATCTGTAAAACAACAGGTATTTCACTGTATAAAGAAAAAACTGACCCGTACGTCAACAGGAGGGTTAACCTGATGGTAACTGTGATTATGGGAATGGAATGGACAAGTAATGAAATAACCGAGTCTGACTAGAATAGAAGCATCCAGAAACTGCCATTACATCAGCCATTATTACACACAATGAGGAGCATTCTGGGCTAATAAGAGCTGCGTGACTAATATCTGTGCCAGGCCTCAGTGTGGCCCTGGTTTCAGTGCACTTGATACAAAATAAGATTTCAAAAAAGTGAGTTTGTCAATTCGCCATCAGCTTTGCTTAGTGACTCAAAGGTTGTGTCTATATTTCATTAATAGACATGCCCCACACATACTATAGTAATTTATAATAAACTTTATAGAGCTTTATAGAAGTATATAATAGTGTAGTTATTATTATATTAGCAAAAATTCTGTTGCTTCAGCACACTGTAGTATCACGCTAAATGGGGGGAGAGGCTGAGAGGGCACCGAAGCCAATGAGGGCAGAGGGCCAGTGACTGTGCACGGCCATGATTGGTTGGGTTTAAAGAAGGAGGTGGGTGGGGGATCAGTCAGTCGGTCAGTCAGTCACTGTGCAGCGGCTCTGGTGGGTTTATGCGAGAAAGAGCAGACGCGAGTGGCACTTGCAAGAGGAAATTTGAGATCTCAAAACATGTACACAGCGGCCTCTGGTGGACTCGCCAAAAACAAAAACTGCAAAAAAAAAAAAACGTACCTCCTAGTACGCATTTCACACTCTCCAGAAATGTCTACCGGGGGTATGTATCCATAATGAGCCTGGGTTGAATTATTAAGTAAACAAATGATGTGCATAATTATAAAGTTAAGTCAATGGGTTTACTGACTTAAGTAAAATCAACTTGTTGCTTTTAAGGCAACGAGTTTACTCACTTTTTGTAAAGCAGTGGTTCTCAATTCTCATCCCACCCTGCCCTGCACATGTATAGGTGCGTCTCAAATTGTATACTTATGCACTATTCCCACACCCATTTAGTAGGATGAATAGTGTAAGTTGTGCGTTCACACTGAAACCTCTAAATATAATAAGTGCACTTTAAATACCCGGATGATGCACTTATTCCACCGGTAAAAAGAAGTGTGGAATGATGGACACTTCATGTACTCAACTGCTGTTGCTTTGCTCATGTAGTGGAAGGGGCGGAGCTTTCGGGCATTGATGTTGGATTACTTTATTTATTCTGGATTGTGAAAGCAAAATTCTCCTACGAGAGTGATTATAGCGCGTGATTATATGGTGAATGTGGTTATACTTATGGGAGGTATTATTTGGTAGTTGGAAATTTATTTTGCTAATTGGCAACTGTCAAACGTCATCTGGGAAACGGTTTGAATTTCCGTTTAGTAAAAAAAAACCATTAGGGTTCCATTTAGGACGACACTTATGTCTTGTTTACATAACACACCTGATTCAGGTCATCAACTCGTTACAGAGAGATCTGTGAATTCATCCTTGTTTGTCAAATAAAAACGAGGACCGGAATTGAGAACCACTGTTGTAAAGTAAAGCAACTAATCGCGTTTTACAAGGTATCTTAAAGTCACACAAGTGAAAAAATAAATCTTAAAGGGCACCTATGGTAAAAAATCTGCTTTTCAAGCTGTTTGGACAGACATATGTGCATGTATGGTGTTTAGACCGTCATATTGGGTGATATAAGCAACACCAGTGCTTTTTTTTTCAAGTTAACAACATAAAAAACGGTGGACCAATTGGAGCTGTTTCAAATCGATCGCTACCTGACGTAGGAGTGCGGTCCCCCCCGCCCACCAATATTGATTGACAGGCGTGTCATCATATCCTCAGTTTGTTAATTCACGTCCGCCATTTTCAGCGTGAGTTGAAGCAATATCACTAAAGGAACACCCTTGCTCTATTTTTAGATTAAGGCTCATTGGGCTCAACACAAGATCAATATTCTCCACATTATCGCTCGGAATTATTGGTTGTATCTTTAGGTAGGTTTGCAAACATGTGTACTTCTCATTGAGTCTACCTTATACTTCAGCCGTTTGCATTTCACGCGATCCCAGAAGCTCCCTGTGATCTTAACTAGCATGCGTTTTAGAATTCTAAACATCGGTTTCTATCAGGGTACACTCAAGTAGACGGCTGGGCGCCGCGGACCGCTGCAGAAACCTATGTTTAGAATTTAAAAACGCGTGGCGCGACGATTCGGGACACTTCATGCTTCTGGTGCGCCACAGAGAGTGTCTGGTGTGCCGTGTCGCGGCTTCGAGCGGCGCATCCGGTGCCTCAGTCAAAGTTAATTCAGTGTGTGTGGTTATTAGTTTCTGTGTACAAGCTCGGCACTTGAAACTAGCACACAGTTGGCTGTAAAACTGTACAAAGACACAAATCATTTTGTACTCTCTGCTTGGTCTGTGTCAGAGTCGTACATGTACGACTGAATGGTGATTCTCTCTCTCCTTCTCCGTCTGCCTGTCAGACTGTTGCAAACGCAGAGCGGGTAAGCTCATGGCCCCGCCCCCTTGTTACGTTGGCGGGAAGCCGAAACTAATTTACATGTGAAGCAACACACCCTAAATCAGCAAACTGTGGACACGCCCCCAACATGACACTTTTTAACACATTATAATAAACAAATCTGAATTGTGTTTTAAACTGAACCTAAACTGGCACACTCAGAAGAACCATAATATTAATATTAAATCAGAAAAAAGAGGTAAACTATGTGCCCTTTAAAGTACAGGCTTTTTACATGCAAAAAAAAAAACGCTTTATTCAGATCCTTAAATTTTGTCACGGTTGAGAACAGTGTTTGTGTGCCATTTTTTTCTTCTTTTTTTACGACATTTATACATTTGGTTTGGCTTTTCAATCATTGAATAAATCTGTGTTTAAGACTCATTTTGAGTGAATGAAAACAAATGTTGAGATGATGTCTAGAGGAAATTAAATGAAAGTTATCGATATCCATCATCTAGCAGGAGAGGGGAGTCTGACCTGATTCAGGACACACAATTCCTGTCACAAGACAATGTGTTTATGGCCAGAGTAATAATACGCAGCACACAGTTTCTTTATGGGCTGAGGACTGACTGACCAAACGCCACAGCAACTCTTTCTGCCTGGGTTTGGTCTCATGACAGGATTACACCAAGAAATAAACATGTTTTTATGCATCTCACCGAAGTCCTGCATGCTGGTGGATTGTAAAAAATGGCGTTTGTGACAGACCCATATCGTTTAGAGTATTTACTTCGTCATGGAAAACTGTGAGTTTTTTTTTGCTACATGCAATATTGGCTTTTTTATTTGTACAGCTCATATCCCAGTGATATAGTGGCAAGTTATTCTGTATTTATTTATTTAGTTTAGGTCACAATTCACTGTATTAACAAACCATAAACTAACACTACTAACCTAATAATCTACTACGTAGCTGTTTATTAATTGTTAGTAGTTGGGTTTTGGGTAGGATTAGGGATTAAGAATAAGATCATACTTTATAACTACTAATGAACAGTTAATATCGTAATAATAGACAAGTATTAAGCTAGTAGTTAACAGCATGAATTGTGACCTACACTAAAGTGGTGCCATTTATATTTACAGAACAAATACTGTGTGTTCTGACATTCATATGTGTCTGCTGCAAAATATATCGGTATAATAAGGATCTGTTGGTTAATGTATTTACTACCATGAACTAATAATGAACAATACTTGTACAAGATTTATTAATTACAGTTCAACATTTACTAATGCATTATAAAATCCAAAGTCGTGCTTGTTAACATTAGCCAATGCACTGCGAGTTAACAAGAACTAACAACGATGATTTTATATGACATATACGTGATGAATGTATTGTTTATTGTTTAAATAAATATATTAGCTCACAATAACTATTGGGACATTATTGTAAAGTGTATATCTACAAGCATTTGGGGATTGTTTTGCGTACACCAGACCTTTGACTAAGCAGCACAGCACAGTTCAATCCTGGCTTAAAACTGCAATAGTGATTTAATAACTGTGCTGATTCCTGTGATTTCCAGGTTAGAGCGTCTCCAGCAGATTGTCAGTAAAGTGCAGATGGAGTCAGGCGTGTGTGAGGAGCAGCTTAACCAGACCGAGTCCCTGCTGCAGACGGTGAGAGTCTGACACAGTTATTATCCATTGTATCCAAAATCTCCCCCGTTAAGTTTGATAGCCTCATTCACTATTCCCTACATTAGTCCACTAATATAGCCTGCACAAAAATTTCACTACACTCAACAAATTAGGTTTGCTGTTTGCTCAAACTACTTATTTTATTTACTTATTATTATTAAGTAGGGGGGGGGGGCATTAATTGTTTTATGTTTAATCTACTTAAATTTGTAAAAACTAATAAGTTACCTTAATTCCTTCATGCTGTCCCGACACAAATCAATTGTGTGGAACTCAGCATTTTTTTGGTGTACTGTTTGTGCCGTGGGGGAAAAGAATCCATTAGAATGAATGTACAGAGACCATATTTGGCATTTTATCTTCCCTTTTTGAAAAAATTCAATCTATTATTGGTTATTTACAATTGAAAAGTTGCTCTGTAATGTATTTCACCTCTGATAAGTTTAAAAATCCCGATCTTAAGTTTTATATACTGCCAAATTAACTTACAGGAGCTGGTAGGTTGACCAAACACTGCATTTTGCATTGAAAAGCACAGCATTTTCTCCCGTACATCGCATATGGAGAAATATCCCGTGTTTTCATCACTTACTTGATTTAATTGTTGTATTAAGAAAATGTACATGCATTCTTGACTTATGTGTGAGCCCTTTATTCATTTATGATGTCTTTGTTTCACCTATTTGACAGATGTATAAGTGTATAAGATAACACTATACACTAGCTGACAAAAGTCTTGTCGCGTATCCAAGTTTTAGGAACAACAAATATTGTCCAGTATAGAATATAAAGTCATGCTGCAGTGGAAACAGAATGAATATTGTGTCTGACTCCATCATGAGCTTGGAGGACTGCATCCATACATCTCTGCAATGACTCAAATCACTGATTAATAAAGTCATCTGGAATGGCAAAGAAAGCGTTCTTGCAGGACTCCCAGAGTTCATCAAGATTCTTTGGATTCATCTTCAATGCCTCCTCCTTCATATTACCCCAGACATGCTCAATAATGTTCATGTCTGGTGACTGGGCTGGTCAACTTTGATGTGGAGGCTGAAGTATGAGAAGGAGCGATATCCTGCTGAAGAATTTGTCCTCTCCTGTGGTTTGTAATGTAATGGGCAGCACAAATGTCTAGATACCTCAGGCTGTTGATGTTGCCATCCACTCTGCAGATCTCTCGCACACCCCCATACTGAATGTAACCCCAAACCATGATTTTTTTCCTTCACCAAACTTGACTGATTTCTGTGACAATCTTGGGTCCATGCTGGTTCCAAAAGGTCTTCTGCAGTATTTGTTATGATTGGGATGCAGTTCAACAGATGATTCATCTGAAAAATCAAAGTCAAGTTATTATTTGTTGCTCTTACAACTGGGATCGACGACAAGACTTTTGTCAGGTAGTGTAGATGCGTAAGTTAATAAGTGTATAGTGTGTAATTTGGGATGCAACTGTAGTCTTTTGCATTGCACACTTGTTATTGCGCTGCACTGTGTGATTGATTGAGTGCACTACAGAATGTCCACTATGCTTTCGTACACCACTACAAATGGCTGTTCTTTCAAATAATGCGATACAGCGTTTGACCATGTATGGTATTGACTGTTTTCATTGCTCTTGTTGCAGGACATTCGTCTCCTGAATGCTGGGAAACCTGCACAGCACACTATGGAGGTGGAGAGAGATCTGGATAAAGCCGACGGCATGATACGCCTCCTCTTTAATGATGTTCAGATGCTCAAAGATGGGCGCCACATACAGGCCGAACAGATGTACCGCAGGTGAGTTCAGATGATGTTTCTGTGCACAAACAAACCCTGTATTAACTGCAAAATGTCACAATTGACCAATCAGAAGCAAGAGTTTCAGAAAGTCCCGCAAGGACTGATTTGTGATTGTGTTTTCTCAGGGTTTATCGTCTGCACGAGCGTCTGGTGAATCTGCGCAGTGACTATAATCTGAGGCTGAAGTCCAGCGCCACTACAGCTACTCATACCACCGTCACGTCCATCTCCCAGAAGTCAGTGCAGCGCGTGCGGCCTGAGCTGGACGAGGTGACGCTCCGCTACGCTCAGGACCTGCTGGCCTGGGTGGAGGAGAACCAGCGGCGGATCGACACAGCCGAGTGGGGCATCGACCTGCCATCTGTGGAGTCTCAGCTGGGCAGCCATCGAGGACTACATCAGACCATCGAGGACTTCAGGGCCAAGATCGAGAGAGCACGAGCTGATGAGGTGCACGCTTGTAGATTCTTAACTTTTTAAGCTTTAGGGTGCTTTCACACCTGCTTTATTTAGTTCGGTTGAACCGCACTAGAGTTTGTTTTCCCTCTTGGTGCGGTTCGTTTGGGCAGGTATGAATGTAGCAATCGCACTCGAGTGCGCACCAAAAGCGGACCAAGAAAGCGTACCGAGACCTCCTTGAAGTGGTCATCTCAGTAGGCTTTCAAACGAACAAAACAGACACACTAGAACAGACCCAAACGCAAAAAGTACTGTGCCTTTTTGGACTAATCCAGCTGCCATAACCTGATGCGCTGTCCCATCTTATGGGATTTGAAGGAAAATATTAACCGAACCACAGATAGCACCCTTAGCTACATTTCCAAAAAATGTGTTCACATGTTACATTTATTAATAATAATAATAATAATAATAATAATAATAACCAAAATAGTAGACACAATAACAAACAGTAATGGATATTGCAGCCTGATCTCATAAGGAAACATTAGTATTTTACGTTTTGTCAGTTTAGTGGCTAATTCGTACAAATTCATTTCATATTCATACCTTGCCCCTAAACCCAACCCTCATTGGGGAATAAGCAAATCGTACTAAATTGTACGAATGATTATACGAATTAGCCACTAAATTAAAAAGTTATGAATTGCCATGAGATTGTGTTGAATATTGAACATAAATAAATAAATAAATAATTAAACAGGAATAGGATACACATGCAATAAAGATCAAATTTCTGTTAAATGTTTTCACAATACTTATACTACGATATGCTTATGTCCATGGTTTTGAGTGTATTTCGGTTCAATTGAGAGCCATTATTTCTGTAGATGATAAAAGATTTCACTGCATCTGTAATACTATTCCAAATTTCCAAAATTAACTTTCCAAAAGGTAAAAACAAATATGTTTATAATGACCAGAAGTCTGAAAAATAGACAGTGGAAAATAAAGAACTCGCATAAGGAAGCATCTTAGCATATAAAGGGATCTTCAGGACAATGCATTTCTAAATAGAACTGTACTAAATAATTGCTGTGCTACATCCTAAAGTACATTGTGGTATAAAGCTTTTAAATAATGTGAACCTACTATAGCCTACATATAAAAACTAATAAATCTGACGTGACATTACAAATCCATTTTGTGATATAGTTACTGTGTAAAAAAAGAAAAAGGGAAGGTATGGGGTGTCTGTTATATTTTTGTGACTTTTTATGCATAAACCCAAGTACTAATAATAAGGGGAAAAACATCTCTGTTACCTAGTGAAGAAGAGGCATCCTCAATTGAACAGAGCTGGTCACACATGTTCTGTTAAACTAAAAACAGAAAAAGAAAGAAAAAGTACAAATGTGAACGTATAAAAAATGGATGTAAAGATGTGTCTGTGTTTGTGGATGGTGTATGTGGAGTTCTAGAAACTAGTAATAGTAAGAGCTGCAGGTGCTTTGTCAGTTACAGATTTGAAACAAAAGGCGGGAAATGAACCTCACAGAAGAAAGATTTCTGCATATAAAGAGATCTTCAGGACTATATGGTTCTAAATAGAACTGTACTAAATCCTTGCTGTTGTAAATCCTAAAGTACACTGTGGTATAAATGTACTATAAATAATAATAAATGTACTATTTCATATAAAAACAAATAAGTCTGACTTTAACATTCTGTGACCTTATATGTTTTTGGTGCGTCTTTTGTGACTTTTTTTACTGCTTTGTGTGTTTCAGAACCAACTCTCTCCCGCTAGTAAAGGCACATACAGGGAATATCTGGGCAAACTGGACCTGCAGTACACCAAACTGCTGGTTAGTGCTCTAACAGGCTATATGCACAGCTTGTGTTTTTCAGCCAACGATAAACTTCCGGTGAAAGGTTAATGTGACTATTTTTAATTTCATAAGGTTCCATTTACAGCATCGATGTTGTAGTAAAATACAATCAGTTAAATAGATTTAAGCAGTCATTTAGATGTTCAAGCTTATAGCATGATGAAGGACCGTGTAAACGCTAGTGCTGTCAGTAGCAGCAGGCTAGCGTAGAAACTCCATTGAAAATAATGGAGGAAAATAAGTATCATTCATTTTTAAAGACATGGCGAGAAAAAAGAGTGCTTCTTGTCAGGTATGAGACCCACTTTATATCCTACATCTCAGGCAGTGAAGATCACTGATTTTTAAATAAATTTTTGTAATGGTGCGACAGTTCACCAGAAGCGCTTGGGCTGGCTGACTGAAAATTAAAAGTCCATGTGCTAATATCACACTGTTAACTATGAAACCTCTTCAGACCTGCTGGAGTGTCAAATAATGTGTTTTGCATGTCTCCAGACCACCTCCAAGTCTCGTCTGAGGAATCTGGATCAGCTGTATAACTTTGTCAATGCCGCCACCAAAGAATTGATGTGGCTTAATGACAAAGAGGAAGAGGAGGTCAATTATGACTGGAGTGAGCGCAATGCTAACATGGGCGCCAAGAAGGACAACTACTCGGTAAGTGTACAATTTACAGTAAATTGAATGGATTATTAATGTAAAGTAATTCTTAAATATGATAGGGAACATTTGATTCTGTTACTAATTGTTGTTTAACTTATTGTTGTATAACATTTTCCACCATTTTGCGCTTTAGCTCAAGATGCTAATTTTGACACCACATAACTCATAATTTTATGCATTTTCATCAGATTATTGTTTTTAAAGAGTGAATGAGAAATTGACTGAAATATCACAGTTACAGAATTGACTGGATTTAATCGACTATTGGTGAATCCTTAACATTTTGTATGTAATATTAATGAGAGAAGAATAATGACACGTCTCAATGCCTTCCAGAGTTTCCCGCCACAGGAAGTGCTTTTTCTGTCAGTGCTTTACAGATTGTTTTTTGACCACACTTCACTATTATTGTTCTTTTTTTTTGTTTGCTGGAAATTAGAACTGAATTTAGTAATAGTTTTGAAATAAATCCTTGCGCTTAACAAACGAAATGAAATATGTAGGTTAATGGACGTCTTCAATGGAGTGAGTTTCCACCGTTTCCTTATCCACGAAAGTAAAGGAGTAAAGTAAAGCGTAAAAGTAAAGAGAAAGAGAAAGTAAATAGGCTGAATGGAGAAGGCTCGTTCCTTATCCTCACGCTGCAGATGGTCTGTTTAACCATTCTTCTCGCTAGTGAAGCGTTCAGTTTTTCCACTTACAAAGTCCACCATGTAAATAGCAAATGCGCCATGGTGCGACACAACTGACTCTTAAAGGGAATGGGAGATGAGACTCTGATTGGTTTAATCTCAAAACACACCTATAACTCATTAACTCATTATGAGAATGAGCACAACCCTGTTAGACCATGTACTAACAGAGCTTATTTTCCATCCTTAAAATAGCAAAAGTGGATTCGGACACGTCCTTAATGCTTTTGCGCTATGCGCTTTAGACTTTGTGCCTAGATCGTTAAAATAGATTCCTAGGTCTTTAAGCAGTTGATAAATAGGTAGATATTTTACAGTCTGAAGTCATCCTCATGGCTTTATTAATTCATCAGGGACTGATGCGAGAACTGGAACTCAGAGAGAAGAAGGTCAATGACATCCAGGCCACAGGAGACAGACTCATTAAAGACGGACATCCAGGCAAGAAGACTGTTGAGGTAAGCAGATAGTTATGTATGTAAAAGAAAGATCTTCTACTCACCAAACCTGCTTTGCATTTAATCTATTTTTAATTAAAAATGCTAAAATTTATTCATTCATTCATTTTTCTCCGGCTTAGTCCCTTTATTCATCAGGGGTCGCCACAGCAGAATGAACCGCCAATTTATCCAGCAAATGTTTTACACCGCGGACGCCTTTACAGCTGCAACCCATCACCCATACATGGGAAACACCCATACACCCCTGCATTCACACTCATACACTACCGCCAATTTAGTTTATTTAATTTACAGTACCTATAGCGCATGTGTTTGGACTGTGGGGGAAACCGGAGCACCCGGAGGAAACACAAGCGAACACGGGGAGAACATGCAAACTCCACACAGAAATGGCAGCTGATCCTGCCGAGATTCGAACCAGCAACATTTCATGCTGCGAGGCGACAGTGCTAACCACTGAGCCACCATGTCACCTAATGCAAAAATTGTACATGCAAAATAAAGCCTGACAGGATTATCAGCAACCCAACAAGAAGCGGAGACTAAACGTGAGAAAACAAATGGCTTGATGGACATTAACCCTTATTTAACGTGTTTTCGCCCAGTCCTAATCATTTTACTACAGTAAACTGTGGTGTATTGTAGTATAATATACCCTAGAGTTGTAGAAAGTATTGGGTCATTTGTTTATTTTACTATAGTTGTTGTGTTATCATAGCAGCTACAGAATAACCACAACAGATACATTCAAACCCTGTACTGTAGTATGGTTCAGAAACGGGTTCAGTAACTATAAATTACTATATTATTTTTTTAATGGGTGGTTTCTTTAATTTTATAAACAAATACACTTCTCTGAAAACATGAAGTAGAAATACAAAGGCTATGTAAGATGTAATGTAAATCTAGGTGCTTGTTCTTGCAGATTAAAGCTTGATTTGAAGCGACGACTAAAGGGATTTATTCTGAGAAAACAAATGGCTGGATGTACATTAATCTTTATTTAATTTTTTTATCACCCAATCCTAATCATAACTGTCTTTACTGTCACTGTTGTTCATTTGAATGCATGCTTAATTGATTGAACGTGTGTGTTGTGTTGTTAATCTGCAGGCGTTCACCGCGGCTCTGCAGACTCAGTGGAGCTGGATCCTGCAGTTGTGCTGCTGCATTGAGACTCATCTCAAAGAAAACACTGCTTACTTTCAGGTGAAACACCATGAAACATGCTGGATACATGTTAACAATGTGCTAATTTATGCTAAAATCATGCTAACAACATGCTTATTCATACTAGAATCATGCTAAAAACATACTAAAAACATGCTAACAACATGCTTATATTAGAATGCTAGCAACATGTCAATTCATACTATATGCTAACAACGTGCTACTTCATGCTAGAATCATGCTAGCAGCATGTTAATTTATGCTATAATCATGCCAACAACATAATGCTAGATACATGTTAACAACATGCTAGTTAATGCTAGATTCATGCTGACAACATGCTAATTAATGCAAGAATCATGCTTATCAGTGTTTGGAAATACTGCTTTATTCGCATATACTTCATGCAATATTCCAACGCTATCTCATGGCAATCTGAAACTTACTAGATAGCCTAATAGAAACATGCTAACAACATGCTCATACAAAAATAATGCTAGCAACATGCTAATTCATACTAGAATCAAGCTAGCAACATGTTAAGTTATGTTAGAATCATGCTAACAATATGCTCGTTCATGCTAGAATAATGCTAGTTATTGTTCGGAAATACTGCTTTATTTTCAAATCTTTTTTTTGATATTCCAGTGCTAACTCACATGCTAACAACATACTAGATTAATGATAGCAACATGTTAATTCATGCTGAAATCATGTTAACAACATGCTAATTCATTCTAGAATCATGCTAGCTACGTGTTAATTCATACTATAATCATGCTTACAACATCCTAATTTATGCTAGATACATGTTAAGAACAGGATCATTCATGCTAGATTCATGCTAACAACATGCTAATTCATGCTAATCATTGTTTGAATGTACTGCTTTATACGCAAATCTTTTATGAGATATTCCAATGCTATCTCACATGTTAACAACATACCTGTACTAAAATAATGCTAGCAACATGTTAAGTCGTGCTAAATCATGTTATAACAACATGCTAATTCATTCTAGAATCATGCTAGCAACATGATAATTCGTGCTAGAATCATGCTAATCATTGTTTGGATGTACTACTTTATATGAGAATCTTTTATGAGATATTCCAACGCGATCTCACATGTTAACAACATTCGTATACTAGAATAATGCTAGCAACATGTTAATTTATACTATAATGATCAACATGCTAACTCATTCTGAAAACATGCTAGCAACATGTTAACTCATACTATAACCATGCTTACAACATGCTAATTTATGCTAAGTACATGCTAATTCCTGCTAGAATCATCATGCTTATCATTGTTTGGATATATGTCTTTAGTCACAAATATTTTATGCGATGTTCTAACACGACAATCCATAACTACTACATAAGAACATACTAGAAACATGCTAACAGCATGCTTATACTAGAATAATGCTAGAAACATGTTAATTCATGCTATAATCATGCTAAATATTGTTTGGAAATACTGCTTTATTCACAAATCTTTTATGCGATATTCCAACGCTATCTCACGGCAGTTCGTAATTTTTTGAGTTATGGCTAATTTGTATGAATTTGACTTATTCTTACTATTTACTACGATTTGCTCATCCCCAATGACAGTTGGTTTAGGGGTGGGATTTGTTGCCACGCCTCCTTTTAAAAATCGTACATTTTCATGCAACAGAACTTGTATGAATTCATACGCCATTAAACCGCCAGGGCGGAAAATGGTTATATTTCCTCATGAGATCAGACTGAATATAGCAAGTTGCTTGTACTAGAATAATGCTAGAAACATGTTTATTCATACTAGATCATGTTAACAACATGCTAATTTATACTACAATCATGCTAGCAACATGTCAATTCATGGTAGTTAATGGTAGATTCATGCTAACAACATGCTAATTCTTGCTATAATCATTGTTTGGATTTACTGCTGTATTCGCAAATCTTTTCTGCAATGTTCTAACGCTATCTCACAGCAATTCGTAACTTTAGATTTAGTGGCTAATTGAATGAATTGTACAGTCACATTCATACAGTTTAGTACAATTTGCTCATCCCCCAATGACGGTTGGGTCTACGGGTGGGGTTTGGTGCCACACCTCCTTAATTTCTTACAATCTTACATTTTCGTAAGACTGAACTTGTATGAATTTTATATGAATTAGCCACTAAATTGACAAAAAAAACGTAAAATAGTTATGTTTCCTCGTGATATTCCAGATTTTCCCATAAATTAAATATGCATCTTTGGATGGAAACATACCTAGTGTAATGTACAGTAACTATAATCTTCACTAGATGCTAATATTGGTCAATTATAAACAGGATTTTCACTCTATCATCTGCTTTCTTCAATAGTTCTTCGCTGATGTGAAAGAAGCGGACGAGAGGCTGAAGAAGATGCAGGAGACGATGAAGAAGAAGTACATGTGTGACCGCAGCACCACCGCCACACGCCTGGAGGATCTGCTGCAGGACGCTGTCGTGAGTTCATCTACCATCAACAAACACCCACTAATGCTGGTGTCTGTTGTGCTATTATCAGGATGATTATCAGTACTGCACAGAGTTGATTATCATGGACTGTAATATTGTAGACTTGTACTGGAAGAAAAATTCAGATGGCAATTTTTCTGATCATATTATATAGAATAAATCCATGTTGCTTGTCTTGACTGCAGGGTTTATCATTTGACCAGCATGCTGTAAAAAAAAATTAAAATAAATAAAAATAATAATGATAATAAAAAATAAATACTATTATTATTATTATTGTTGTGTTGTTATTATTATTATTATTATTATTATTATCATCATCATCATCATCATTATTATTATTATATAATTAGTGTTATTATTATTATTATTATTATTATTATTATTATTATATATTATTATTATTATTATTATCATTATTATCAATAATATTATTGTTATTAATTATTTATTATTATTATTATTATTATTATTTATTATTATTATTATTATTATTATTATTATTATTATCATCATCATCATCATCATTATTATAATTATTGTTATTAATATTATTGTTATTATTGTTATTATTGTATTATTATTATTAATATCATCATTATTATCATTATTATTATTGTTTTATTATTATTATTATTATTATTTATATTATTATTATTATTATTATTATTAATTATTATTATTATTGTCATCATTTATTTATTTATCCATAATTTATTATAATTGTAACAATTTGACAATAACATGCACTTAAAGTTAAAATTTTGTGTTTTTAAAGCAATAATAAATGTAATAATATGATATTGCCGCTACTATTTAATTTATATAATTAAATTTTATTGTAAATTAGATTTTATTGTAAAATAAAAATATGTATAATTATTCTAAATTAAACTGTTTATATTGTAAAACTGTAAAATGTAGTGTGTAGGCTAATATTTATATTACATATTTATTTAACATTTTTAAATAATACATATTATTTAAAAATAGTATGTCTATCAACTTGCCCAGCCGGGGCTCGAACCAGTGACCTTCTTGCAGTGAGACGATGGTGCTTACCACTGCGCCACCGTACCGCCCTTCAGAAGATATAAACCTGATATAAACATCCAAAGCTTGCAGTTTGCCACTTCCGTCTAAATGGATCAATGATTTTTTTGAACATCATCTCATTAAATCCTTTGACCAATCAAATGCTCTCTAGTGTCTGACATGGCCCGCCCCTTCAATACACTTCTCATTTGCATTTCAGTTGATGCACTTGAGCTCAACCACTCTCACTAAAAAGAGCTCTGATAAATCAAAACACTATTGGCTGTTTTTTTCTAAAAAGGGGAGGAGCTACACTATATCTTACCCTGTCATCATGTTTCAGTTAAGATCATGTCAAACATTGAATAAAAAAAAGCCCCATTTCAAAGCACTTGACGGGACCTTTAACTTTAATCATGGAGGCATGTTCACTTGAATTCTAGTAGGTTTAGAATTCTGGTAGAATTCTAACAGATTTCTGACAACATCAAGTAATGAGCTTTACATTTTGACCCGCAGGAGGAAAGAGAGCAGGTAAACGAGTTCAAGAATGACATCGCCAGCCTGAACAAGAGAGCCAAATCTGTGATCCAGCTGAAGCCACGGGACCCCACCTGCCCCTTCAGAGGAAAACTGCCCATCCAGGCCGTGTGTGACTTCAAGCAGATGGAGGTAAACACAATCAAACACACCGGCAGCAAGGGAATGCTTAAAAGTCAACACTGGTTCCAAAACAGCATTGAGGACTGAATGTTCACTCACTCCCACCTCTCTCTTCCTCGAATGAGTTTGAGTTTGGGTATAAACTTGGCTAGCCATTAACTTCCAGAAATATGTACTTTGGAACATTCAAATCCCAACATTCTTCAAAGTATCTTTTTTTTGCCTTCAACATAAGACATGAAGTATGAAGTAATGTCTCTTTAAATCATATCACTGAATAAAGCACATAATCAGTACCTGAGGTGATCATTGTCATAGTAGTTAACGCAGTGTTCAGCCGTGACGTCACAGAATTAGAACTTTTTTTTAACTTGAAAGTCTTTATAAACTTGGCTAGCCATTGACATCCAAAAAATGTACTATGGAACATTCCAAATCCCAACATTCTTCAAAATATCTTCCTTTTGCGTTCAACATGAATGAAGTTCTTTGCTTTTTTGGATGAACTGTCTCTGTTTCTCCGCCAGCTCACAATGCATAAGGGCGATGAGTGTGCGCTCATTAATAACTCTCAGCCGTCCCGGTGGAAGGTGCTGAACCGCTCCGGCGATGAGGCTGTGGTGCCCTCCATCTGCTTCCTGGTGCCACCCGTCAACAAGGAGGCCGTCGAGAGCGTCAGCGGGTAAAACAGATTAGCATTCTGTTTACTGTGTACATGTGGGGTTTTTGCATTATTCATGGGAGTTGCTGTTTTTGGTAATAATAGTTTTACTAATTTTGTGTAAGCAATTACTTCAAATAAATCAAAATGAGAAACAAAATAAAATTACTCAAATAAATTAAATGTGTTATTTATTTATGGCATTTGTACATAATATGCAGTTTTTTGTGGACAAAAGTTTACAGATTTTTCCCAGTATTTTTCCCAAATAAAAGCTTAGTAAAGTAGTAATAGTAATAGTTTTTTTTGTGAATTTGTATGTAAAATAAATAAATGTGAAAAACTAAATCAAAACATTTTAATTTTATTTAAATCAATTATTATTTTTTTATGGAATTTATGCTATACATATATATATATATATATATATATATATATATATATATATATATATATATATATATATATATATATATATATATATATATATATATATATATTGGACAAAAGTTTTTACCAGTATTTTGCCAAAATAAAAGCTTAACAATTGAATAGTTAGCATTTTATTTCTCTGAAGGTTTACAAATGTTGTCTTAGCAAATAGGTAAAAAATAAATATGAAAAACAAAATGAACATATTTTAAATATTTATATGAATCAATTAAATTAGTTATTTATGTTTTGAATTTATGCATAATATACAATTTGTTGTTGACAGAAGTCAACAGACTTTTACCAGTTTTTAGCCAAAATAAAAACTTGACAATTTAAAATGTTATAAGCTTGAGGGCTTGAACATTTGAAAGAATGGGTCTTATTTTTAATAATAAAAGTTCAAATTGCTAAAATTACTACCACTAACAATAGCACTATCATTTGAATATTATTATTTAAATAAATATGTCAAAACAACTGAGAAAAAAATATAGCACTTATAAATAAAAATCTAAATATAAATAAATATAAATTTAAATATATATATTTAAATTTATATCTAAATATTAAATCTGTAACTGCCTCTCTGGCTATACCACTAACTGTACTCAAAAAAAAAAAAAAAAACTTTACTAATGCTCTGCTTCTTAGACTTTACACACCTGAAACTTGCCTATAGCACTTATTCACTGCTGCTCTTATAGTTGTGTAAATTGCTTCCTTGTCCTCATTTGTAAGTCGCTTTGGATAAAAGCGTCTGCTAAATGACTAAATGTAAATGTAAATACATTTTAAATGCCATGTGGCTGTGTATTATATTTATTAGTTATTAAATGATTACAAATATGTATTACAACCTAGGCATACTTTAAGTAAAAAATTTACATCAAATTGTTGTTCATCTAACAAAAAGTTTTAAAACCACTGCCTTAGAAAAATAGGTATTTTATCTATATTATCGTGCTAGGTGGAAGTACGTTATTCTCTGTAAATATGCAATACATCATTTTCATAATCACCAAATTATAATATAAGAACAAATACCGGTTTGCAGTAAGGAGACCAGAAGCCTTCTTCTGTGCGGTATGCTGAGTGTTGTCAGCGGTCAGTAAGTGCTTGTGTTGGTGTGTTTTCTCTCAGTCTGGAGGCTGGACATCAGCAGACAGTGATTCTGTGGCAGAAGCTTCACGCTGATCTCCGGGCTCTGCTGTCCTGGCAGTACCTGATGAAGGACATCCAGCTCATCCGCTCCTGGAACATCACCATGGTACGATCATCACTTCATATTACAGCTGAAGTCAAAATATTCGCCCTCCTTGATTTTTAATTTTGTTTTTTGCAAATTTCCCAAATGATGTTTAACAGAGCAAGAATTGTTCACAGTATTTCCTATAATATTTTTTCTTCTGGAGAAAGTCTTATTTTTTATTTGGATAGAATAAAAACAGTTTTAACTTTTTTTTAAAACCATTTTGAGGTCAATATTATTAGCCCCCTTAAGCCATATTTTCCCTGATTGGCTACAGAACAACCATCAATATACAATGACTTACCTAATTACCATAATTAACCAAAATAAACCTAGTTAGCCTTTAAATGTCACTTTAAACTGAATACTAATATCTTAACAAATATCTTGTAGGATATTATGTACTTTGGTTGTCTGCACCAAACGCGATGTGACAGAAACATTAAATACCAGCACATTCATTTAAATATCAGCACTCAAAACTAAATGGTAAGGATTGTAATCTAATTAATACATAGTTAACCTATTTAACATTATTAAAAGTGCTTAGGCTGAGTGACTGATGCTGTTGGTTTGCACTGAGTCACACTTCTGGCATTCATTTTCAAACAATTTGCTGCTTCTTTCATTAGTATGGCAATAAATGTCACGTAAAGTGGTGTTCAAACTCACATTAGTAGCAATTAACACTGAATAAAGCACATAATCAGTACCTGAGGTGATCATTGTCATAGTAGTTTATGCTGTTGTTCAGCTGTCGCAGAAATAGAAACCAGTTCTAAAATACAAATTTTGTGCATCGCTTCCACAACAATTTGTTTTAACACGTGTCGCATGTAGTTAGGACACAGAACACAGTATAATTATAGCAGATTATCCTAATTTTGCAATTGGAATAATCGTGTACAGTACTTCAAGCTATTCTGAATGGAAAATAACTCGTCAAATAAGTCAAGTCACCATTATTATGAAGTAATTTATTACAATGCAGATCATTTTGAAGCAGATTAATAGGGATGAATAGGAATATAATGGGAGCATTATGGGACTCTAGTGCACTGTTAAAAATGCACGTTTATTGGCATAGGAGCCCTTGACATACATGGATCTTATATTTGGATTAGAATGGAGACTGGTCTTTAAATTCTTTAAATGTTCTTTAAACATTTATTAAGGCAGGACATGTTATTGAAAGTTATTGAGAAACTAAAAAGGGCATTACCGTGAACAACTTCTTTTAGATGCTTTTATATTTAAGAGCAAATAATGTCCTCTGTACAGTAAACAATATAGATACTTACCTCTAACTCAGTAATGTGATTGTTGAGTCGCAGACTGGCTCAGTTATATTTAGGAAACAGACAGTAAACAAGGAGAATTGCTTTATTGAATAAAAGGTCTTCAAGGATTTGCCCTAACAAATTAAAGACAAGAAATGGCTGTATTAATATCTTAGAATAGTTGTGCTGCTGGTCGTCAGTGTCAAACATATACCGTATAAATGCACATATATAATTATTGCAGATTATCATCATTTTGCAATTTCAATAATCACGTACAGTAAGTCAAGTCAATATTATTATGTAATTTATAACAATGCAGATTGTTTTAAAGGGCACCTATGGTGAAAAATCGACTTTTCAAGCTGTTTGGACAGACATATGTGTAGGTATAGTGTATAGACCGTCATATTGGGGTGATATAAGCACACCCAGTGCTTTTTTTACAATTTAACAACATAAAAACGGTGGACCAGTTAGAGCGGTTTTCAGATTGACCGCTACTTGACGTAGGAGTGCGGTCCCCCAGCCCACCGAATTGATCGACAGCTGTGCGTATTAACATGTCCCGGTAGTCACGTGTATAATCATATCAACAAGACCAGACGTGCGCAAAGCAACCGTTAATAAAAGGTCTGTTCAGTTGGCTAGGATCATCAATCATCATCAAATGTGATCAAGAGTGAGTTTCACAAGTTTAAAATGTTTTAAAACAGAGCATGTGTGTAATGAATTACAGCGATTTATTTCAGATTTACTTCATCAGCACAGCCGCGTGTCAGAACAACTATAAAGGAAGACGCTTCAGTCTTGGTTTGTGGACGTTAAATCGGGGTTATTTAGTACATTAACATAACAGACATCCATACAGCAGCGGAGATTAACATGTATCCTGTCACATTTGCATGCAAAAAGAGTGCAAAGCTAAACGTGCTCTGTCTGTCTCTGTGTGTGTGTGTCTGCTGCGGTGTGTATGTACGTGTGCCTGTGTGCCTGCGCGCGTAAACTTTGTAACATATACTCATTGGTAAAATTCTTACTGTAGTATTTCTCACAAACGCTACGTGAGATCTGCTTCCTTTTAGTCCGTTTGTTGTTTGACGCAGCCGAGGGAGGAGATTAAGGAACGCAGAAAGGCACGTAGAAACGGTGGGCGGGGAGGACTAGCCTTAAAGGCGCAGTACGACAAAACAGCCCCCTAGTGCAAAAATTTATAAAATTTAATCTTGTAAAAGGTATAATGAAAAATCTGATGGGTGTTTTGTGCTGAAACTTTACAGACACATTCTGGAGACGCAAAACACTTATATTAAATCTGAAAAAAGAGGTAACCTAGGTGCCCTTTAAAGCAGCTTAATAGGGATGAATAGGAATACAATGAACCAACACTATACAGGTGTCATAAAGTACTGCGTACTAAAGTTTAAGTAAAATCTGCATGTATTTTTTTACGTATAAATTACATTTTTTTCTGTAAATGCATGAATATCTATCCTTTATCAAGCCCTCAAGCTTACCCATACCTTCAAATCTGTTCCTTACCATAACCAACCCTTAAAGAAACTCCTCTTTTTTAGAAATAGGCAGTATTTTACAGCTCCCCTAGAGATAAACAATTACCATTTTGAATTTATTTCGCTGATCTCCAGGTCTGGCTTTTAGCTTAGCTTAGCATAGATCATTGAATCGGATTAGACCGTTAGCATCTTGTTAAAAAAAATAAAAAGATAAGATAATGTTCCTATGTAAAGGTTAACTCTGGTAGCTAATTTGTATAATAAGACTGACAAAAATGATAATGCAGCACTGTTACCTAACTTAGTACTATTTTTAGGCTCTCTGTAATATTGTTGCACTGCTGCAGTCATAGTACGGCATTAAGTTCCTTGATTATTACACCAGAATGAAAGTATAGTTCAGGAACTTTTCCTTTTCTGTCGCTCTTAGTGCACAGAGTAACTACAGAAGAGTCAAGCTTTAAATAGAAATAATATTAAAATTAGTTTGAAAGTTCTCAGTGAGATGCTAATGGTCTAATCGGATTCAATGATCTATGCTAAGCTAAACTAAGCTAAGCTAAAAGTGATCCCGCCAGACTCGCCTGAATGTATTCAAAAATGGTAAAACTCAACTGTTTAAGTCTAGAGGAGCTTATAAATGAGCCTACTGTATATCCAAAGAAGTGGAGTGTTTCTTTAAATGTACTAAAATCGTCCCTAACTTCAACCGAATCACAGCTCTGTAGAAGCAAAAGTGTTCTGCAGCACAGCATGAACTTCAGTACATCTAAAAGATGCTCAATGTTGATTGAGCTTAGCCGAGGGTTTATATTTTCACTTTATTATTGTTCAGTTCAAGACGATGAAGCCAGACGAGTACCGGCTGATCCTCAGGAACCTGCAGCTCCACTATCAGGACTTTCTCAAAGACAGACAAGAGTCAAAGCTCTTCGATTCCAGTGACAGCATGCAGATCGAGAGGGATTATAAGGAGACCACACAGCATTTCGACAACCTGTTGCGCACGATGGAGAAAGGTACACACTAAAGTCACCACACACACAGAGACTTGTTCATATATCCCTATGGAGACTCTCATAGATGTAAAGGATGTTTCTACTATACCAACTGTGTATTCGATCCCCTACCCTTACACTGACAAAACGATTCATTGGATGTACAATTTTTTTTTTAAGATAGCAGTTTTTTGGTTGAAAACAATTGATATGGGCTGGATTTAAGCAAACCAATGAAATTTAGTACTGTTCAACTTATTTTGTTTGTTTAAATTCAGCCCATATAAATAGTTTGCAAGCACTTACCTTAAAAAAAATTGTACATCCAGTGAATCATTTTTTTCAGTGTGAACCCAACCCCCACAGGGAACATCTGCATTTTTACATTTTCAAAATGCTTCATACTGTGTGATTTATAAGCATGTTTACACAGAGGGACCTCAATTTTGGTCCACATATTGACTCCCAATGAGTCTGTGTGTATTCAGGCCCCCCATTGGGATATAAAACAAGTGTGTTCACACACACACAGCTCATCATGCTTTACTGAAGCCATTAGACCAGGCATGGGCAAACTTGATCCTCGAGGGCCGGTGTCCCTGCAGACTTTTGCTCCAACACTAATCAAACACACCTGAACACCCTAATTAGTGTCTTCAACATCACTAGAAAGCTACAAGCAGGTGTGTTTGATTAGGGTTGGTGCAAAACTATGCAGGGACACCGGCCCTCCAGGATCGAGTTTGCCCATCCCTGCATTAGACACTTGAACATGAGGCTGATGTGGGATACAAGGTTATTATAGTTTTGAATGTTTTAATTAGTTTTTATTTCAATAATATTTTTAAACTGTTTTATTAATGGTCTTGTTGTTTAACTAACGGGTTAGTTTACTAAGTGAAGTTTAGTTATAAACAAATTTCGAGAGGATCACGTGCTTATGATTGCTAGCGGCTGGATCCGCATTATCCAATTCTCAATGCACCAATCAGACGACTCCTAAGCTATTACAAATACCCTGGGTTACTTACCACCGCTATCTTCGTTTTGAAGAATCCCCCCATCCACCCCTACTCCTCCTTCTTCCTAGATGGGTGACACGGTGGCCCAGTGCTTAGCACTGTTGCCTCACAGCAAGAATGTCTCTGGTTCTAGGCTTTACCAAACCAGCAGACATTCTTGTGGAGTTTGCATTTTCTCCCCGTGCTCACGTGGGTTTCCCCCGGGTTTCCCGGTTTCCTCCCACCATCCAAAAACATGCAACATAAGTTAATTGACTAATCCAAACCGGCACTCTAGACATGCTCCTAGTAAATGGTTATCTCTCAAGAGCAATCACTGGCTGTTCATTGGTTATTACAGCGGGGGAGTTCTCGAGATCTACCTGAGCTCAAACTCCCTTCTCGCCTTGCAACGGGAGGGAGCCCCGGGCTCGAGGATCTTATGAGCTCAGGGCTCTCTCCCGGGACAGCATGCCAAACAAGCTTATAATTAATCATCAGCTCAGTGTGAACTCTTGCAACTAAACTGGTCGTAGGGCATGAATGTGTCTGAATGAGTGTGTATGGATGTTTCCCAGTGCTGGGTTGCGGTTAGAAGGGCGTCTGCTGCGTAAAAACATATGCCAGAATAGTTGGCGGTTCATTCCGCTGTGAAGGAATGAATAGCTCTCTATTTACAGTTAAACATGCCTCGTTTACATTTATTGACAAATAAAAAATAAAGGGAGACCACGTTTTATGTTAATATAGAAAAGATGTTTCTGTATATGATCATGTGCTTGACTGATGTGTTTGTCTGTAAAAACGCATCTACAAGTGTTTCTCTAAACAGATTTTACACCACAGAATAAGTGTGTATTAATTCCTAAAACAGTTATTTACTTTTGCTAATTATTATTTTGTTCAGTTCGTTTGGTTTGCTTCATTTAATTTTTGATTTTCATTTATTGCGAAGTTTTTCATTTTATATTTTAGTCTTCGTTTTCTAAAATAAGCTTGATGCGGTAACTGTTGAATTCACATTACAGGAGCCGCTGTCAGAGCGCAGGGTGAGTCTGGATGACATTAGTCAATGGTTGAGCTGCTTTATTTACGTTTTGTCCGCATTTGTGCTTTGGATAGTTGCAGCTCTTACAGAGTGTGCAGGTGTTGAGGGGGAAAAAATCATCCAAATGCTATGTGAGTCGAATTAATTCAGATTTGGTGATGTATTATAAAAACAGGTCCAAATCCTTTGAAAAATGTATGACATTGTCAAGTTGTTCCCTTAAGGCAGGGGTCACCAATCTCGGTCCTGGAGGGCCGGTGTCCCTCCAGGGTTTAGCTCCAACTTGCCCCAACACACCTGCCTGGGTGTTTCAAGTATACCTAGTAAGACATTGATTAGCTTGTTCAGATGTGTTTGATTAGGGTTGGAGCTAAAATCTGCAGGACACCGGCCCTTCAGGAACAAGTTTGGTGACCCCTGCCTTAAGGTGTCTGCATCAGTGCAAATGTATTAAAGGGATTTTTATACACATAGGAAGCATGTTAAATGCAAGTAATGTGTGTATTTTGAATGTTTCAAAAACATGTTTCTATTTGATTGATAATTTCCAAGATCATTCAGTTTAACAGATAAAATTTATATCAAAAATTAAAGATACATATGACAAAAACAAAGAATAAGTGATCATAGTAAATTGGATTGTTTTGACTTGATTAAACACATTTTGTTGACAAATTGGCTAAAGTTTTTGAAGGACAGTGGCAAAAGATAAAGATTATACCAATTAATTCTGTATTATAATTTGTATTTATATTTTGTATATTTAGTATTTTGGAGCCAATATGTGACTAATTAATAGAATTTATTTTAAAATTTTCATCTAAATGATTCTGTTTTAAGTTTGCCTGACTTTACTTGTTTGACATATAAACTATTGTTACACTGAATGACATTTTATTTTTAAGGCCTGAAATAGGCTTGAATTCTTCATGCGCAGTATCATCTTTATTTATGTTTTTGGGTATGTAATATGAGCCAC